>NW_011887711.1:0-276273 GCF_000313485.1 Hansenula ciferrii
GGTGGAGCATTGCCATTATTTGAAGCTAAATGCGTTTAGCGCTATCATGATACACCGATTAATCAACAGGAGTAACGAACTAAAACTAGAGCATCGTATCAATATCTGTGATTCCAGAATCAATATCTTTGTAGCATCTGTCGAGTTATGCCAGAATATACCAATAAACTCTTGAGCAGTGGATCTATTGAATAGCTCAATATATCCCATAAACTTTTCTTGACCAATGAATCATGAACCATTAATTATTCATTACAATTTACAATTTTACAACTTACAAGTTACAACTTACAAGGCTAAGTTTGTTCAACACACAAAGTTTTTCGTCTTATGTATATCATTATAAAGTAACCTATATACCAGATCCGGATTCCTTCCTAATTGGGTAAAGTAATTGATTTTTGCACTGAATACATCATAGTTCACGAAGATACTGGAAAACTTTTGTCAAATACTCAACCCTATGTAATTTAACAAAACTTTTCATACACCAAAGTACATCGAACACACTTGATCCCGGATTATTATTGGACCATGTCTTTAATAAAGTCATATATAATTGATCCATGATCTAGAATCGAGCCATCGAACCTTGGTGTCCTACTTAATCGCGTAAACTCCTAACTTTTGGATCACTCAGGTACACCATACTTTACATCGCGTTTAAATATAAGACCTCCTAGTATGCTTTCGAAAGTACTCCTGAATAAAAGCCAAGTTGATTTGAATAAGTCAAACAGTTGAAGCCTGTTATATTACCAACTTATTAACTATTTAGGAAATTATCATTGATCTAGATTAATTGCACCTTCTGATTCTCGATCATATTACAACATTACAACGTCGATGATTACATTCATGATATAGTTTTCACTGATGTTATATTATACGTTCAGATGAATCACTTAACATCAGTGTTAAATTAGGGGCTGTTGATGTATTATACATGGAAATAATTCCTCAATGTCTCACTGAGGTAGTACTGTGTACTACATTCTTAATTGATATGAGGGTTAAAATATTATATAGTTATATGTAATGACTTCATGGCCATATTCATTAAACTTGATATGTACCTTGTCATTTACTGCGTGCTATATTTGATGTTAGATAACTGATCAGATCAATTGAATCCATAAGTTTCGTCTAGAATCCATACATTGAGCGAAACCTAGCAAATTTATACCTCTTATCGTTACATATTCAAACTTTACACAAGTTGATATCCATTTTAAAGAATGTTCGAGTTATTTGGCACAACATCCCCAGAGGCGCTTATCAACATTCCACAGCCGTTTTAGCTCTTGCATCGATGGTTGATGTATATTCTCAAATTCTAGGAAATAACTTCAACCTACAACTTACAAGTTACAAGCCAAGCTTACACTGAACTCTCCTGCCTAAATGGCAAGCAGCCTGGCAAGAAGCCCACGCTAAACACATGTCACAGTACATGCTTAACAGATTCGATATGCGTTCTACAGAGAAAATCTTCGCGACCTCAAGTTGAAGTATTTGATTTTCCTAAGGAGTTTGTTTACAATCGCGTTTGCAAAATTTGGAAGGTTCATCAATTCATAGCCGACTAATTTCAACTCCAGTTAACTTGTTCAGGAAGGTGAGCGTAAACAGAGGGAAACAAAGAGTAAACAAACACTGAACAATCAGGAAACGTAAACAAAACACAAAGATCCTGATCCTTAGAGGGAAAGTATAGCTTAGCAATGGTAAACATCACGCGTAGTTCTTGACTTGTGACGAGTACTTTCCCATGACACATCGCATTCCAACAGGTGAAGCACGTCTTCCAGGTACGTGAAGCCTGGGCCTGGGGTGTCCCTTTGAGCTCCCCTTGGGCTCCACTGGGCCTTCTGTGTGTGTCTGCTTGGTGCTGTTTCTCTTCTGACTGGAATTTGTATCAAAATGAAACCAAAAGAGAATTTGAAGCTTTTTCCTTTCAAGGAAATTCCGAAATCTGCATTAGTCTGCAGTTCCATGTTTTGAAATGTTTTTAGGCGCGTCTCTCTCTATGAAAAAATCAAATCATATAAACCGTGTGCGTAAGATTTGTGCAGAAACCGTTAATCAGGCTTTAGAAAACTCAAGTCAACTTCCATAATTACCCAAGTCGTACCTTAACGAGTAGATTGTCTAGAATCAAAAAATAACTATTAAATACTGTTCTGAAAAAATAAATCGCAAATGATTCTCATAAATTGATATTCCCTATAAATACTTGATAGATCCCAGTTTCCTTAATCACTGTTATTACTTACACTTTGGTTTTCCAAACAAGTTACAATAGTTTCAAGTCACTCCTTACACAAGCTTAAAACACTTCATACTATCATTGATACCCAACTGGTTTATTTTATACAAAGATCTTGAACATTCCTTTACCTTGATCTTTCATTTCATAATATAAACAAATACAACATATTCGATAATTTAATCAATTATACCCAACTGAAAGTGCTTTTAGACTTAATTATTCAACAATGAAATTATCAACTGTTTTATTATCCACTTTAGCTTCATTAGTTGTTGCTCAACCAGCTCATCAACATCATGAACACAAACGTGATGCTGCTGTTCAAATCGTCACTCAATATCAAACCCAAATTGTGACCCAAGGTGTTACTGCTACTGTTGGTGCTGGTGATGCTCAACAATCACAAGCTACTTCCCAAGCTACTTCTCAAGCTCCAGCTTCACAATCATCTGCTCAACCTCAAGGTGAAGAATCAGGTGCTGCTGTCAACAAAAACATCGTTTCAGATGCTAAATCTGCTGTCAGCTCATTCTTTGGTGGTAACAGTCAAACCACTACTTTATCATCAACCCAAGGTGGTGCTTCATCTTCAGCTTCTCCATCATCAACTCAAGGTGGTTCAGAATCCTCATCTACCTCATCATCATCATCATCCCCATCATCATCTGGTGGTTCAGGCTCATCAGGTGAAAACTTTGGTGCTAAAGGTATCACTTATTCACCATACACCAACTCTGGTTCATGTAAAGATGCTTCAACTATCAAATCTGATGTTAAGAAATTATCAGGTTTTGATATCATTCGTTTATATGATGTTGATTGTTCAGGTGTTGAAAGTGTTATGTCTGCTAAAGGCTCAAACCAAAAAATCTTTGCTGGTATCTATCACGTTGATGCTATCTCAGATGGTGTTAAACAATTAGCTGAAGCTTTAAACAACAACTGGGATGATATCTATGCTGTTTCCATCGGTAACGAATTAGTCAACTCTGGTGAAAAACAAGCTTCTGAAATTAAAAGTCTCGTTGATGAAGCTAAATCTGCTTTAAAATCTGCTGGTTACACTGGTAAAGTTGTTTCAGTTGATACTTTAGTTGCTGTTCAAAACAATGATGAATTATGTGATGCCTCAGATTTCATTGCTGTTAACTCTCATCCATTCTGGGATGGTAACGTTGAACCATCAGGATCTGGTGATTTCTTAAAGAAACAAATCTCAAACATTAAATCTCAATGTGGTGGTAAAGATGTTTTAATCACTGAAACTGGTTGGCCAACACAAGGTCAAACTTTCCAAAAGGCCGTCCCATCAAAAGATAATCAAAAAGAAGCTTTACAAAGTATTGGTGATTCATGTGGTGATCAAGTTATTTTATTCACTGTTTTCGATGATTTCTGGAAACAAGCTGGTTCATACGGTGTTGAACAATACTGGGGTATCTTCTCAGATAACTAGATTATCATCTGATTGTTATTATATTTTTTTTATATCATAGGGAAAGTTATAGTTTTTTTTTTATATTTTAGTTATTATACCAAACAAATTTTTTATAGATCATTAATTACTCTGTCTGGACAGTCTAAGATCAATATGTAACAACATTAAAATGTATATGTATATCAACGGGGAAAATAAAGGGTTTAATTAGGTCGTTCGTTTAAAGATTTCAGTAGTTTATTTGTTTTACGATTCTCATTAGTAATCATTAACTAATTCATTTACTTATCTATTTATACACTTTGTTTGTTCTGTTGTTTTTGTAATTTAAAAGCCAAATATTTAGCACTGTGACCTAAACTGTGACTAAATTGAGAATCTTCATCACCATTATCTAAATCTTGTTCTTCCTCTTCACCATCTATTTCATTATGAGGTCTTTTAATAGGTTTCTTGTTAACAATTCTATTTATACCCCTAACTGGAATTTGTTGTTTATATCTATTCCCAATGTTTACACCTGGTGCTCTAAACCAGATCAAAGGACCTTCTGTGTTTACATCATTGGAAATTCCTGCCAATCTTCTTCTGTTATTGGACACATCCATTCTGATCAGCCCCTTTGTATCATTCTCGATCGATATTGGAATTGTAAACGAAGGCGCGGTAGAGGTTGGAACATAATTTGGAACAGCATGATGAAGAATAGGTTGTTGTTGTGGAACTGGTACTGTATTTCTTGTATAATTAACAATCGAAGTTGTATTGTTTGATGGTGAATCTGTTGGTGGTGGATCATTTGGTCTTATGATATATCTTGGACATATACGACTTGAAGCATATTGACCTAAATCATCAGCTTCATCAATATCTCTTAAATAAACAGCACCATGTAAAGGTGGAGCATTTGGAGCACCAATTGTTGGTTCAGGAATTGGCATATCCATGGTAGCATTTGGTGGTAATAAATGTTTCAAAGGTGATTCGTATTTTTTAAAACGACGCAAGTTTGGTAATGGTGTTATTGGATCTTCATGATCACGAACTTCATCAGGTAAACAAGCTTTCCAAGTTCTAATTTTATTGAAATTTTTATCATTATCGTTATATCTAAATTCACAAATGAATAATGGACCTTCATAATTGAAAGCTGGATCACCTCTTTGGTAACGTGTGAAGTAAGCAACATAACATTTACCAATGATTTCATCAGCTAAATGATCTCTATATTGACCAGATTTAAAAACTTCATTTTCATAAAATAAACGATCAACTCTATGAACGGTTTGTTCGGGTCTTAAATACCAACAAACATTAATCCAACGTTGACCATCTTGAGTTTGCCAAATTCTGAATAATTGTGAAACAATTGGTTTTGAAGGATCATTTGGATTATTGATCAAGATCCAATCACCAATTTTGAAGAGTGATCCATGTAATTCTAATTGATCCAATGGAATTTTTAAAGAATCTGCTGCAACAAAATCACTATCTGGTCTTTTCAATTCAATTTCAAGATGTTCACCAAATTTTGTTTCCAAAGTATTTGTCACTGTAACCATATTTTCATCCCATCCTTTATAATAAGTTCTACCATTATTAAACATTAATTTCATATCTTGAACATAAGTTTCAACATCTTTATACTTTCTTTGTTTAATTTTCTTTTTAATTTCATCCAATGAGATAGGATCTGTTATAAGTTGATAAAATTGTGGATTTTCTCTAATATCTGGTAATTTTTCAAAAGCGTGACATAATAATTGGCCTTGTTGATCTCTATCTCTTCTTAATGATCTCAAGACATTTTTGATTCTTTGTTCAAAAGGTTTATCAATAACTGGTGGTCTACCTCTCTTATATGATTGTTCTTTTGTACTTTGAATAGCAGTAGTTGATGAAGCTTTTCTCAATCTTGAATTGGCTTGATCATCATCACTATGATCATCTTCTTCAGCATTATTATTTTGTAAAACCGCGTTTGGTTGTGGTGTATTTGCTGTACTAGTTTGGGCACCACTTGCTAACTCTGATAAATCATTTGGACCCAAGTTTGGATAAGAAACTTCATAACCTAATTTTCTAAATTTCGGTATCACATTTGATAAAATAAAACTATCCAATTTTTGAGCATATCTATAAACAAATGATCCTTGTTCATTATAAGTTTTCGCATTCCAGACAATTTGTGCTAGATCTTTGATGAAGTCATTTGGTGTGTGATATATGTTTAATCTCTTTTTGATGGATTGTAATGAAGTTGGTGTAGTAATGACATCGTAATAATCTGGATATAACTTTTTATCAGGCATGGTATTGAAGATAGGAGCAATTGGTTCCTGTGTGCCATCAGCACCATCATCTTTCAGGTCATATACCGCGTCAAACGAACTCTTGATTCTCTTTGCAAGGTTGGAAGTGGACATTCTGTGGTCTTTTTGATTGTCTTCGATCTCGTTCTTTCCGTTTCCCAGTGTGTTTATTTATGTTTTGTTTTGGGCTTCACGACTTTTTTTGGTGTTCAAATTTTGACGATTTTTTGATTTTCATTTTCATTTTCAACCGCGAATTTTTCGTTTTTTTCGTTGTCCATCACCAAAATTGCAACAAACAAAATCAACAAAGACTAGATAATATTTGCAACAAGTTCCTAAGTTCATCAATTAAGTGCCCAAGATTGTGTGGAGACGTTTCGCTTCTCTGAGGGTGGAAAATTATGTTTGGAGGCCAAATTATCAGAAGTGCTACACAACTATGGAACAAGGTCTAAATAAGACAGATTCCTCTAATCTCGAATCGTTCCATGACTATCTATTACAAGCAAACAATATACTAGCTGTTGTCGGAGCAGGTTTATCAGCCTCGTCTGGTCTTTCAACTTTTAGAGGTGCTGGTGGTCTTTGGAGAAATTTCTCAGCTATAGATTTAGCTACTCCTGATGCTTTCCACTTTGATCCTGGTCTAGTTTGGCAGTTTTATAGTGCTAGAAGGTTTAATGCCTTGAAGGCAAAACCAAATAAAGGACATTATGCTTTAGCAGAGTTGAGTAATCGCAAAGGAGGGAATTTTTTAACTTTGACGCAAAATGTTGATGGTTTATCAACCAGAGCTGGACATTCTTCTGATCATTTGTTGGAACTACATGGAAGTTTATTTACATTGAAATGTACCAATTTTTTTTGTAATTATGTTGATAAATACAATAGAGAACATCCATTAACACCTGCATTGGCTGGTTCTGAAGATGAAATTGGTAAGAAACGTAAAGCACAGGATACTTCTGCTGAACAACAAAAGAAGATGGCTAAACCTGATGATGCTCTTCAAAGAACTAGAAGTCATACTTCTACGGTTTCAGCAACTTCATCACCAGATATTAAACCTGTTGATTCAATTCCAGAAAAGGATTTACCACATTGTCCTGAATGCAAAGAAGGTCTTTTGAGACCTGGAGTTGTTTGGTTTGGTGAATCATTACCGTTAAAAGCTGTTGATCAAGCTGATGAATTTTTAATGAATAATAAAGTTGATTTGGTTTTGGTCATTGGTACAAGTGGTAACGTTTGGCCTGCTATGGGGTATGTTGAAAGGGTTCAGAAAAATGGTGGTAAAGTTGCAGTATTCAATACTGAAATTGATAATATAGATCAAATTAAAAAAGAACATAATTGGGGATTTATTGGTGATGCATCCAAATGGTTACCATTAGCATTAGAACCTATAATTGGTAGTGAATTCGTACCGAGAGATTACAAAAGACGTTGATAGACAAATCAATTCATATGGATATATATATATATATACAGTTTGTACAGGTTATAATCATGTATGTCAATACATAGATCATTATGCGTTGGTCATTAAATCATTTCATTACTTTTTTTCAGCATCTTTTTGCTTTCTAAGTTCATTTTGTTTTCTTGCAACTCTTTGGAATATTTTGATGGAAAATTCTTGCAATGCTTGTGATCTATTCTTTATATCTGCAACTTGAATATCACCACCAGATTTACCTAATTCAATTGCTTCTTTTGTTGCATTTATATGTTTTTCCAAATCTGAATATTCTGGGTCAGCTTTTAAAACATCACCAAATGCTAAGCTAATTGCTGTTTCTGTATCATTTATCACTAGTTCTGCATTTGTTGCAGCTTGGACTTTTTGCTTTTTAATTTGATCAACACCTTTATTTTGTTCACCTTCATCAATAATTCTCTTTATTTCTTCTTCTGTTAATCCTGAATTACCAATGACTGTTATACTTGTTTGTTTACCAGAAGTCTTTTCACGTGCAGAAACATTGATGATACCGTCAGCATCAATATCAAATGAAACTTCAACTTGTGGTTCACCTTTTGGTAAAGGTGGAATTCCACTTAATTTGAAATTACCAACTAATTTATTATCTTGAACTAAACCTCTTTCACCTTGATAAACTTTAATATCAACCCCTGTTTGATTATCAACACCTGTAGAATAAATTTCTGTCTTTTTAACTGGAACTGTTGTATTTCTACTAACTAATGGTGAAAAAATACCACCATAGGTTTCAATACCTAAAGTTAAAGGTGTGACATCCAATAATAAAACATCTTTAATAGCACCACTTAAGACACCACCTTGAATAGCAGCACCTAATGCAACTGCTTCATCTGGATTAACTGCAGTGCTTGGTTTTTTACCAAAAATTTCCTCTACTGTTGTTCTGATCTTTGGCATTCTTGTCATACCTCCAACAAGAATAACTTCATCAATATCTTTCTTTTTCAAATCAGCATCTTTTAAAGCTCTCTTAACAGGATCAATGGTTCTTTGGATTAAATGTAAACTCATTGTATCTAGTTCATCTTCTGTTAATTTAATTGAAATATGATGTTTATCTTTGATAAATGGTAAATCTATAGTGGTTTCCTTAACGTGTGATAGATCAATCTTTGCTCTCTCGGCTGCTTCTCTAATTCTTTGGACTTTTTCAGGTTCATTTGATAAATCAATGCCTGTTTTCTTTTCAAAATCATTCAAGATGAATTGTACTAATAAAATATCAAAATCTTCACCACCTAAATGAGTATCACCATTTGTTGATCTAACTTCAAAAACACCATCTTCAATATCCAAGATGGAAATATCAAAAGTACCACCACCAAGATCAAAAACTGCAACAATACCATCATTTGTCTTATCTAACCCATAAGCTAATGCTGCAGCTGTTGGTTCATTAATAACTCTTAAAACATTCAACCCGGCAATTTGACCAGCATCTTTTGTAGCTTGTCTTTGAGAATCGTTGAAATAAGCTGGTACTGTAACAACTGCATTTTTGACTTTTTGAGGTAAATGAGCTTCTGCTGTTTCTTTCATTTTTTGTAAAATAAATCCACCAATTTGTGATGGAGAATATTTATTACCAAAACTTTCAACCCAAGCATCACCATTATCATTTTCGACAATTTTATAAGGGAAATTATTAAAATCAATTTTTGTTTCATCATCATTAAATCTTCTACCAATTAATCTCTTTGTTGCATAAAATGTATTATGAGTATTTAAAATAGCTTGTCTCTTTGCAACATTACCAACTAATCTTTCACCGTCTTCTTTAAAAGCCACAACTGATGGAGTTGTTCTTTGACCTTCATCATTTTCCAAAATTTTAGCTTGTTGACCTTCCATAACAGCTACAGCTGAATTGGTTGTACCAAGATCAATCCCAATCACCGTTGGAAAGGTTGATCTTTGAGTTGAAGCAAGT
The DNA here is from genome assembly GCF_000313485.1 of Hansenula ciferrii. Classification (NCBI taxonomy): domain Eukaryota; kingdom Fungi; phylum Ascomycota; class Saccharomycetes; order Phaffomycetales; family Wickerhamomycetaceae; genus Hansenula; species Hansenula ciferrii. Next base: position 9,463 of record NW_011887711.1, read on the forward strand.
CTTTTTTGGTTTGCTAATAAATTGAAATTTTTCTTATTAATAAATCTTAGCATTTTGATTCAAGTTTTTATGAACAATAAACCATTGAATTATAATTAACTTCAAATTCTGGATCATGTAAGTTAATAGTAAAAGAAATCTTAAGAACAATATATAACCTTTGCTTTGATGAGTAAACTAAAATCGAGTCCGGTAAAGACCATTTCCGACTAGTCACGTTTTCAGTCACCTGATCTCTCTGCCCTCGTAATTCAAATAACTTACATAATAATTTAGTCTTCTTTTATGGAGCTAAATTAGTTTCAACAGTAAATGAACTACGTAACAATGCCTAAGGTTTAAAGTGTCTGTTTGATAACCCCTGGATGCTGTTTTAAAGGTATATATACAAGTAAATAAATATATAAAGCTATGGCCATCTAGTATGTACAAATTGAACTTTGTGTAGCGTTTCTCTTCTGTTGAATCTTTTATTCCAAGACAAGCTAATTTTAACTTTTGACCTCTTGTTAGGAGAGTATCACCTCCTTTCAATTCCAAACATTTTCTCAGACAACCTTATGACTTGGATATTTTGACCTGGAGCCAATAATAACATCCATTATAAGTAAATTAATTCTTTAATCTAATGATTTAGCTATTACCTTAATTATCTCCAGAATCTAAACCATGATTTTTTGTTTACTTCTGTAGAGTCTCTAACTGGTGCGATTTTAGCTAATTCTTCCTCTTTAGCTGCTAATGTGACTGACAATAGTTGTTAATATAGTTAACATTTTAAAATAAACTGATATTTTGAATTACTTACTTTTCAGTTCTTTTTCACGTTCTTCTTTTTCCAAATACCACCAAACCCAATGGAAACTCAAATATGCAATTGAACCAATTATAAGTGTAGAAACAATTGGCCTTGAAAAATCTGATAATTTTGGTTTCTTAAAATCAATTATATTAGTCACAAACTCTTAAATTTTCAAAGTTATTTTGGAAATATAACAAAACAAACTTACTTGGTCTTCAATTTGCCTTTTAGCTTCTGCATCTCTAATTTCTGACATTTTAGTCTCCAATAGATGCTTAACTTTCTCTATTTCTTGAGCATTATTTGATCTAGAGATTGAAGTTGACAACAACACTCTTTGAATGGATTTTGATTGACATTGTCTGTAGACAGCTCTTGACGGTATAATTTTAAATGATAGCATAGTTCAACACCTGGTAATTGTAGACTTCAACACTGTGACTGTGACTGCTTTCTCTCTGGCTAGCGTTGCTCTACTTCAAGTGATCTTCACTAGCTTTTATGGCCCGTGAAAAGTTTTGGCTCAACTGAGAATGTGTAAGTTCGCGGAAATCGTTTCCCAGGAAATCTGCCCAACCAAAAACGATCACATCCAAACATTCTCGCTCGTCCAAGATCTGGTAAAAATAAACACAGCTCAAAAGTGCTTCAACTGACTGCCCAAAACATTACTCTTGAAAGAAAACCTCAGCTCAACAGGTCAAGAAACCATCAAAAGAAAGACTAGAGGCGTCTTCTAGGCCACCAGAAACTACATCAACCACTACAGGCAACTTGTGCTATCGGGAACAGTGAAAGAAAGGCTTGTTTTTTTCCATAAGTTAAAAATCCTGTACCAGATCTGAAAACAAAACATCAAAATCTATTGTGTTTTTTTGTCCATCCTAGCGGCTGGTGCTACAAAGAAAAAGCACTAAAAAGCAAAACACCAAATAGGAATCAAAGAAAGACAAGGATAAAATATATCAAGAATACTACAAATAGTTGAGTGACTTTTGTTTGCAGTCATTATCATCATCACCTGCCAGTTAAACGCTATTTTTTGAAGTTTCCTGTGCGCGTGCGTTTTATTTGTTATTTTGTGGTTCACTGTTTTAATAACCAAAAATACTCATGATTCATCGGCCAAACAAGGTCTTACAAAATACAATAACTTGAACTCATTATAATTTGATAGATAATTTCATTCACTCATTTAATTATTCACAAAAATTATCTCATCATCCTTATTCAGTTACACTTACTCAATACTTATCGTTATATCTAAGGAAAAATAATTTGTTGATTTATCATTTTCATACACATATAATTTCAAAAGAGAATAACATTATACAACAGACCTAATTTATTTTAAAAGAATGTCTAAATGGACAAGTGACCAGGACTATTTAGCTAGGAACGGCACACCTCAGTCAAATTTCGTGGTTCCAGGATCATTTCCATCATCAACAAAAGAGAACCAAAGAATTTCATTCCATAGGCATAATTTATCTAACTCATCATCCCAAAGTGGTTCAAGAGGTGGTAATTATCATGCTTATAGAGACTTGACTCAAAATAATAGTGTTTCATCTCCTAAATCTATACATACAAGGTCGGATAGTCAAACCATACAAAACAACATATCACCACTAATAAGAACAACGTCTAGAAAAAAATCACAGACAAACTATTTGAAACTTATTCCACCTATGCCTGATCCAAGTTATACTTCACCAACGCCTCCTCAACCGGTTCTGAATAGACCATCACAACAAGTTTCAAAAGATCTAAGTTCTGCAAAAGTACAAAACTTATATAACATCAAGAATGATCAAGTGCCAGCTCGCAACCAAACACATACACATAATAATAGTCAAAATAATAACCACATACATACACCTCCTCAAAATAACTTGAATCAAACTCAAAAATATCTTCATGCTCCTCCACAATTCAATTTACCTCCACAACAACGACAACAGCAACAGCAGCAGCAGCAAAATCAAAGAAGAATCCCACCAAAATTCAATTCAAGCACGCCAAATAGTGCTAACGTGGTTTCTAATGGATCATCGCCAAATACTGTTGCAACAAGAGGTGTTTCGTTATGTGCTGCTTGTCATAAACCTATAACGACAAAATCTGTGAAGGCTCTGGGTAAAAGGTACCATACACAATGTTTTGGTTGTGCAGATTGTGGAACTCCAATTTTATCAAAATATTTCCCATTTGAGAAACCTGATGGTGAAAAAATCCCATTATGTGAAGAACATTTTTACAAAAGAAGAGGTCTAACATGTTGTGTTTGTGATAATTATTTAAAAGGTACACATTTCACTGTTTTTGGTAGAAAATATGATGCTGAACATTTCTGTTGTAAAATTTGTTCCAAAAAATTTGATACAGATGAAGATTTTTTCAATCATGATAATAATATTTATTGTCATTATCATTTCTCGAAATTTTTCATTGATCGTTGTGAAGGTTGTGAATTCGCAATTTTAAAACAATACGTTGAAATATTCAGAGGTGGTAGAAATCAAAAATGGCATGTTGAATGTTATATGATTCATAAATGTTGGAATGTTTCAATTTCTCCTGATAGTATTGGTATTGCTTCGTTACCTGTTATTGAACCAACTGAAGAAAATCTTCGAAATTTGCCAGATATTAATCCTACTCCTGAAGAATTGGTTGAGATGGAAACAAAGGCAAGTGAGAAAATTTCAGAGATTTGGAATACTTTATTCAAATTTGAAGAAGATACAGCAACATGTATTTCGGATATGCTTCAATTTGCAACTATTCATGATCAAAGAAAAGGTTTGATTGCAACAGTTAGATTAATTTTGAAAATTGATGCTTTATTTAGAAGTATCGATAGTCTACATCGTCTTGGTATAAACTCTGAGATCAATCAAAAGAATTTGGATAAAATTTTATCTCAAGAAGATACTTTAAAAGCTGCTTCATTTACAACTTTGAAAAAGGAACCAAGAAACCTTTCAGCTAAAATCATGATTTATTTAGCAATTTTAAGAAAGGCAAGCAGAGGTGTTGCTGATCCAGGTAATGCTCAAGATTTAATTCTATCTGTTGTAACAGGTTTGGCACATTATTTGAAACTTTTAATACGATATGGGTTATACAATTCATTACAATACAATAAATCTTTCCATACTACAAATGCATTAGACAGATTCATCAGAGAAATTAAAACACATGAAAATGTTCCTGAAGATCCTCTAGATACTTTGGATATACCTTTAGATGCATCAGATCTTTGTTTCCATTGTCGCAAAAGTATAGAAAGTGCATGTGTTCAGTATCAAGATAAAAGATGGCATATAGAGTGTCTGAACTGTACAAAATGTAACAGAAATCTTCAGGCTGCTGGTGGAGTTGCTGATGCTTGTTTCAACTCTAGATCCAATTGGGTTTTATGTGCTCAATGTGCAACTGAAGATCCAGATGCAAGAACAGGTTTTAGATCAGTATCGAAATTACTTCAATTAGGATACTTGCTGAAAATTGCTATCATTCGTTCAAAAGCCGTTATGGATTATGCATTGGCTCATAGAAAGATTGACACCTCAACTGATTATAATTTGGTTGATAAGCAGGCTAGTGAATTGAATTATATGAAGACTCTCAATGATATAAAGAGATTAAGATCAACAAGACAAAATACTAGAATCACTAACAATGAAAGAGAAAATGTTAGAAAATCTGTTGTCATTCAAACCTCTGAATCAGGTTCAAAAGACGATTTACCTAAACCAGGAATGAATCAACAATTCATGACTAGTGAAGAAAATGTTACCAAGCAAAAGATTACAGTAGAAGATGAACCTGTTGGTCCTTCATTAAGTAAAAAATCTTTTAATAGAGCTACAAATTTCATCAATAATCAAAAAGTTTTAACTCTTGATGATATTCCTAGAATTGTTGCCGCTGAACATGCAAGAGAATTGAGACCAAATACATATAAGTTTCATAATCCTCATCAAGAAGGTGATCTTCATAGAGATATTAAACCAAAACATAACTCACTAAATCGTGGTACTTCAAATGCTAACCGCTCTGTTCAAAGTGATAAATTACCAGATGCTGATTTGAAATATTATTCACAGTTGAGTGATCAAGAACGTTTTGTCATTACTCATATTTCTGGTGTTTTAATTCGTATAATTCTTGAAAAACAAGGTATCTCAAAAGATATTGATGTTACAAAGTTTATTGAACTAAAGAAAACTCCAACTTTTTGGGAAAAATTAAGATTAATTGGTAATTCTGATAAGAAAAATACTTTAACAAAAGTTTTTGGTACTGACTTGAGAGATCTTACAGCTAAGACAGGTGTTGATTCATCTCAAAGTAATGGTCCTTCTAAAGTTCGTGTTCCAATGTTAATTGATGATCTTTTAACAGCTCTTTACCAAAAAGATATGTCAGTTGAAGGTGTTTTCAGAAAGAATGGTAATATCAAGAGACTAAAGGAAATTACTAGTGAAATTGATTCAAATCCATCAAGAGTCCCAGATTTAACAAATGAAAACGCTGTTCAATTATCTGCTTTATTAAAGAAATTCTTAAGAGAATTACCAAATCCACTATTGACATTCAAGTTATATGACTTATGGATCTTGACACAAAAAGTTAAAGATGAGAATTTGAAACAAACACTTGTTAAACTCTCTTATTCATTACTTCCTAAAGATCATAGAGATGTTGCTGAAGTTTTATTATTCTTTTTCATGTGGACATCATCATTTTCACATCTTGATGAAGAAAGTGGATCCAAGATGGATATTCATAATTTAGCCACTGTTCTTTCACCAAACATTTTGTTTGCACAACCTGCTGAAGTAGCACGTCAACCAAATGGAAGTAAAGGAGTTGCAACTACATATTATGATGCTTTCAAGGAAGGTGAAGGTGAGAATTATTATCTGGCCATTGAAGTTGTTAATTATTTAATTGCTCATAATGAAGAGTTGACTATTGTTCCATCTTATTTATTAGAAATTTATACATCTTGTGGATTTGAAAATGATGAACAACTTACATCTAGAGATATATTTGCAAGAGTTGAATCCGTTGTCAAAAAAGATCCATCAATTATTGAAAGAGTTAATACTGAATGGAGTACAGTTTCTAGTAGTACAAATGGTCAAGTTGTTACAGAATCTAATCATCAAGAACCATTAGCAACTTCAATTGAAAATCCATAAACATTAGAAATATTATATTATATTATATTTAAAGAAAAAAAGAAAAAAGAAAAAAAACACTATACTGCCTCAGGGACAATTTTAATGCTGTTATTATGACATAAACCATTTCATTACAATATGGTTCTTCAATTTACACAATTTTATGAGCTATGATCACAAAAAAGAATTGTGATTATTATTATTTTTTAACATACCAAAAACATTTTATCATTTCGTTTCGTCATTTACTTTCATTGTATAAAATTGTATTTTTTTAATTTGCTACGTTCATTTTTAATTGATTAGTCTAACTTGTATTAATATAAAGCGTCAATTGTATAAATATTTAACGAACAATTACGCAATGGTATTGTATCCAGACTAGCTCGAAACTACACAGATAGACAATTCGAGGATTAGATATACGCACAGTAAAGTACAAACACCAAGTTCTAATATGAATTGCTGATATATTATATGTCATGATGAATGATCTAATAAATAATTGAATTGATAAATAAGGTAAATAAATATAGTTTATATGATTTGATAATAAATATTTGACATGAATAAAATTAAGTTACGTTTGGCTCTGCTTGTTTAGCAACATTTGATTCTTCATTAACCAATCTTTTAGCTTCTTCATGTAGTTTTTCTTCAGCATAGCTAGTCTTTAACCAATAGTCACAACCCAATGCAACGGTAAATGTTGAACCTGCAATATATAATCTTGTCTTTGTTGGTAAACTTGTATAGAAAGTCCAGGCTCTTTGTAAAACAGGGATGCTCTGTAAAGTTCTCTGGAGCTTTGGAAATGGATGTGGAGGTTTTGGAGGTTTGTGAAATGTCTTTGGTTCACTCATGGCTTCAATCTTGATGGTTTATGTGATTATTGGTAGTAATTGTGTTCAATTGTACCTTCAAGATCAATACATGAATACATGTTGTTAGTTGTGGGGGCATTTTGGAGGTTATTGTTGAAGTTATTCGCGGGTAAGTCAATTTAAAACAGCTAACTGCGACTAGCTTATTGGGATACAAAATAAGTACCATTCGAACCAGTCTCAGGCTATCTAGAATGGCTTCAGAAGCACCTGCAAAGCAGAAACTCAACATCAATGAGAACAACATTACAACTTACGTCAATGAAGTAGCCAAAAGAAGATCACAGGCATATTTTACCAGAGCAGATGAATTTTCTAACGTGAAACTACCTAGAGCTCCAGCCAAATGGGAATTTCAATCAGGTTGGTATAAATATGAAACAGGTAAACCACCAATCAAAGTCCCCTTCCCAGAAGAAGATGCTATTGTATTTGATACTGAAGTTTTGTATAAGATTTCTCCTTATCCAACATTGGCTACCGCTGTTTCATCAAAAGCTTGGTATGGTTGGGTTTCTCCTTATTTAGTTGGTGAAGAATTGAATCCTGGTACTTTAATACCATTAAATCCTGAGAATAAAGATAAAGTGATTGTTGGTCACTATAACCATTTTGATAGAGTTATGGTTAAAGATGAATATGATGATACAAGTTTCCAAAATTCAAATTCATGTCATCTTGATATAGTTGGATTACATTATTTTTGTAATACCAAGATTGATAATAAAATGCCTAATACACTTGATAGGATCCGTGATCCATTATTTCATAAAAACAATTCAAATTCATTATTAGGTAAAGAGAATAATAAATTTCATATGCTTTCAAAACTTTATTTTCTTGTTACAAAAAGACAATTAAGTAAAGAACTTAGAAATTTATTTGGGAATACTAGAAAGGAAGAAGTTGTGGAGAATTTCCAAACTGCAATGAGTTATTGTGCTAAAGATGTGGATGCTACGCATCAAGTATTCACAAACTTTTGGAAGAAGTGTTTACAAAATCCACATTTTTACAAATATCTTTCAGGTGTTAAATTGTTAGGGAATCATAAAATGATTGTTAATAAATCTCAATGGGATGAATATAATAAATCCAATGATGATAAGAGTAAGAAATTACTTGAAAATATTAATAAAAGAGTTCGGGGCATTGGAAGAGATTATGGTTTCCCAAATACAACTCTAGAATCACCTGAAATTGCAGATTTATTAGGAATCAAATTCTTGAAAAAATATCCACTTAAAGATAATAAAATTGTGAGAAATAAAGGTAGATTTAATCAAAATATTACTTATTCAATTAAACTTGATGAGTCAACTTTAAAAGATTATCCATTGGTTACTGATAAATCAAGCCCAATAACTCTAAATTCAAAGGATTTATTTCTAAGAGATTATGCAACCTATCGTAAACAATATCATACAGATTATAGAGATCTTTGGATTAATGGTATTCTCACGGTTAAACCTGAATATCAAGATATAATTGATGATTATTTGAATTTCACCTCTTGGGAATTCAATAAATGTCATGATGCATTCTTATTATCTCAAAATTCTAAACAAAATGAACTTTCAACTTTCCTTCCATGGATTATACCTTCAGTTTTTGAAAATTCTGAACCAACTTCAAATTCATTACACGAGTTAATTCTAGAAAATTTTGTTGATATTGGTAAAGGAATTGAAGATCAATTAGTTGCGCCTAAAGGTTACGAATTCGTTTCTTTGAGGATTGATAATGATTTTATTGAATCTTTAATCAATAAGCAAGATAACCTTCAAAATGTTGGTCCTTATTTAATTAGAGATGGTTTAAAATCTTGTAAAGTTGGTTATTTACATAGAGCATTAATTCATATTGATAATTTATTTGGAAAAAAAGGAATCAAAGAATATCAATTGATGTCAACTTTTAAAGATCGTTTCATAATTTTAGTTAAAGAAACTCAACAACAAGAAGCTGATGAATTGTTGAAGCAAGTTGATAATTTAATCAAATTTGAATTTAATTCAATTTTCCATAATGAACAAAATGTTTTGATAATTGAAGATGAATTAGAACTAAAACCTGATACAAAAACTATTTCTGAATTTGATATCTATAAAGATATGAAATCACTTGCCTCAGAACCTAGAAGACTGTATTGATTTATGTATATTCCATATTATCATTAGTTATTCTCCCATAGAAAAAAAGTAAAATTGTAGTGTTTATTATTAGGCTGGGAAGGCAAATCATGCACAGAACACATTTAATTGTTGTGATATCATATACGTCCTCTACGTGTTATTTATAATGAGATCATCAGCTGCAGGCGTTTGTTTCTAAGTAGAGCCATACTCAATATTTTAAAATATATAGAATCATTTGAGTATACCTAAATAGGTTAATACGAAAACACATCAAAACTTCTACATCAGTAATCATACACAAATAAACTAATAATTCATTGATAATTAACTAAATAAACAGCTCAAAACTCCTCGAATTCCTTAGAAAATGATAAAATGAATCAGATAAACACCCATAATGTGATAATGAATTCACTTAGTATCCTCTTTTAGCTTGGTTGTTTGCAATCATAGCAGCTTGCATGTCTCTATTAGCTTGGTTGTTGTTGATCATAGTTTGATACATAGTACTATTACCTGGAGCACCAGAATTACCGTGAATAGCAGCTTCTAAAGCTCTGTTTTGAGCTTTGTTTGATTCTTGGGCAGCTTTCATAGCAGCGTTTGAAGCATTATTGTAAGACATTGTTGATGAAATTTGATTAAATAATTTGTAATTGGCTTAGTGAATTCAATTGAATTGATTCTTGATTAATTAAAAATTCTTAAGGGGTTCAATTGGGTGATTAAAGGCAACGTTTCAAATAGAGAAACTGTCCAATTTTATACTTTTTCTAGTTGATTCCCCTACTTTTACCTAAATGTGATATGTCTGCAAAGAGTGTACCCACCGTGCATTCCTCACGCGTTAGTCTGGAAGATCTAGAGCTTCGTAGAATAAAAGGAAATTGAGTGGTACATCTGCTAAAAAATACCATCTGTATGGCTTCAGCCTTCGAAATTGGTGCCAGATCATCAGTTGTAGTATCAACTGACTACGTGTAAACAACTCAGAAGTTTATTGTTCAGTTAATTGTGCCATGAGTCACGACTCACGACGTGTATCATGAACCATCTACACCGTTATGGTAATTACAGCATTCATATTCAGACAATTCCTAAACATTTCAAGAAAATCAACTGTTCTTCCTCCAAAAACTCTGAAAGGTCCCAACCATCTCTTTCTGTAACAGCATTATGGTAATATTGGCTTTGATATATTCTGGAAAGAAAGTGGCTGAAAAACTCATTTGTTGGTAATAACCCCAGTTCTGATTCTGATGAGTCAAAAACTCTTGATTTATTAAGTACTGAAGTGATGCTTGTGGTTGAACTATTTGGTGCAACAGAACTGAACATTTTTTGTGCAGAATCCAAGCTTTGATTAACACTTATTGATTTTAATTTCTTCAATGTGACAAAAGATTGCTCATAAAATGGTAAAGATTGATTCAAATTTACCCCTTTTAAATGGTATAAATCATCATAAACAATTTGAAAATAACTATTAATGATGGTTTTATAATTATCAGGAAGAACATTTGGGTTCAATATTGAAATGATCAAGCTTTGAACTAACACCATGATTAATTGCTCCACTATACCTAAAAAGAAGCTAGGTTCTTCTTTGATATCATAAACTCTTCTTAGATCTGCATATTTTTTGAAAAAACTTTCAATTATTGATGATAAAACAATCCATCCAGAAGGTTCTTGTGAAGTGAAATATAAACCTTCATAGACTTTCAATCTCCCAAAGATACAAACTGAATATAGATAAAACTCTTGGAAACATTTTTTTTGATCTCTATTAGATGTCATAAATCTAAAATTTGCTTGAATTTGAACACTAGTTAATTGTCGATCTATCATTATCAACCTTTCAGCTTTTTCAACAGATGAATGCGCTAATGCTGGTGGAATTTCATTCAATAATTTTGTCACTTTCACAAGTGGTGTTAACACTGAATCAAATGATGATATTTCTGCTGGTACAAATGCCTTCAATATATGAGATTCTCTAGATTTGGTATTTGGCAATGAATCGATCCTTATAAATGGTGGTGTTTTCAATTTTAATGAAACTAATGTATCTTTTAAGCAAACAATCCACCATACTTTATGTGAAACTTCAGTCTCTAAACTATTTTGCGGTGTTGGTAAGCCATGTAATCCTAATGCATAAGCTATTGAAACCATTTCAGAATTGGTTATTATCAATAAATCATTCTTATTGAAATATTGAAGATATCTATGACAAAGGATCAAGATTTGAAGATGTATTAATTTTGGTGATTCTCTATATTTCAAAATATTTAAGCAATTTTTAGAAACTTGGAATAAAGTATTCGACATATAAATCACATTATCTGGATCAATTTTCAAAACATTCTCTAGCTCTGCCTTAGGATAATTTAACATTGATAAAGAACATATTATAGCAACTAATGATAAAGATTCCCAGTCTTGTGTTGTTACTTGATCTTTAGTTTTTTTGAAAATTTGTTCATTGAAGCAAGAGTCTAAAACTTTGGTACTTATCAGTTCAATTGGGAAATTCAAATATTCAATGAAATATTTTTTCATTTTGGTCATAAATTTCATATTGGGGAGACAATGAATAAAATCATTCCAATCATCTAATTTATCAGGTGCTAAAAATTTAATATTTAAACTTTTTTGATCTTGAGAATCATCAAAAGAGACTCTATGTGGAATAGCTGTTAGATATTTAAAAATATTATCATCAATAGGTAATTTCATTGTATTTTTATGATTCATTTTTTCAATTTTAGACTCCAATGAAACTAATTTTACATTCAAAAATTCAATTTGATCCTTCATTAAGTTGAAAATATCATCATGATTATTGTTTAATGGTTTTAAAAACATTTCATCATTTCTATGTTCTTTATACTCTTGTGGGTTATTCTTCCAAGGTTTTGGTAATAGTTTATTTGGACTACCAATTCTATAATCTCTAAATTGATCAATCATCTGTTCATCTGGAGTTAAAGATCCTCCATTACTTGACTCAGTGGAATCATTGATTTTGAAACTTGATGTATAATAACCCATGGGAAGTTTTATAGTCCTTGGTGTGACATGATTCTCTATATTTTGATTTGGTGATCTAACTGTTGGTGTTGAATTTTCAGATAATTCTTGAATACTTATTCTTCTAATTTTTTTCTTATGATCAGGGGAAGGAGGATTTGGTGGTGATGCTAAACATTGATCTATTCTGTTATGTCTTTTACAAGCAGCACATGGGATCTGGGTATCACATTTGATCTTTTGACGTTTGCAAGGTCCACAGTTATAGGATCTTCTTGGTCTTCTTTTTGGCTGGTCAGAATCTTTGGTGGCTTCATCAACTTTGGCTGTCTGATCAATATGAGGTATATTATTAGCAGGCTCTGGTATTGGCCCAGCTGGTGCTATATTTATAGTGGTGGAACTTTCAACCATTCGAATAATATATTGTATAGTTGTGAGCTGTTTTTATGTATTCAAATAGTTATAATTTCTTACAAAAACATATTTGTATCATAAACAAATAATAAATACTATATCTTTGCTATATACATAATTAGCAGGTATTCATAGTAATAAATTAATTTAGTTGCAAAATCAAAATACATACAAATTTTCAACCAACGGAAATTATTAACGGCCTTATCTTTCGCTCTTATCAATACCTCTCAAAATGGCAAATCTAGATAAAGCCGAAGAGATAGTGAACCGGAAAAAATTGGGTATATTTTGGCGGTGCACTCTAACCTTTTATTAAAGAGCTACAATGTTTTAATGTGTAAATATTAATACATTTCATTCACCTATCAATAATCAAATATTAATACTGTGCTATATACTAGATGTAATTTATTATAGATTCAATAGTCCAGATCTTCTGCATCTTTTGAGCCATTGGCAGAGTCCAGTTTAGCTCTTTTACTTTGTTCTGCAAACTCATCTTCACTTGCTTTACGTTTTCTTTCTAGTTCAGCTTTTTCATCTTGAACTTTCTTTGCATATGCTGCTAATTCTTCTTCTTCTTCCTTTTCCAATTTTTCCGTTTCTTCTTTTCTTTTAATGTCATCAGCTTCTTTCAGTGAATGATCATATAAACCTTCTAAACCTATGGATCCATTGACATGTTTGAAATCAAACAGATGATTTTGTCTTGATAATCTCAGAGCTTTCCATGAAACAACATCTTTCAAATCTTGATCTTCTGTGGATTTGATTGTTTCTCTTAAAATTTCCAAGTTCTTATCCTTCTCTTCACGAGTGTTTTTAGATGTATCTTTTTCTAATAATGATAAACCTGTCGGTATTTTCCAATGTGAACTTATTTGAGCATTACCATACAAAGCCCAAAACCTTTTCTTGAAAGCACCCTCTTGTTTCAATTTATCATATAATTCATCATCTAATTGAACTTCATTATAAATGGTTTCAACATTTCTAAATTGTTTCAGTTTAGCTTGAAAAAATGTGAATTCAGAACTGATCAACATTTGATTACCAAAAAATTCTCTTTTATCTAATGCATTGAAAATATTATTAGCCTCTCTTCTCAGATTACGTATGTCATAAAGATATGGTGTAGCAACTCTAGCAGCTTTTCTTAAATTGAATGAAGCTCTAGCATCATCCAGAACTCTAGCATCATCTAAATTTGAAAAAAAACCCAATACTATTATTAATTGAATCAAGAAAGTTTTTCTAAAAGTTTGATCATTTCTAATTTGTTCATTAAATTTTTTTTCATTAACTAAAAAACTCATATTATAATCTCTATTTGAATAAAAATCTTGTAATTCTTGTCTTTTAGCTTCAGTTAAATGTGCCTTTGTATAGTTTTCAATTGAATTATTGTAATCATTCTTATCGGTATTAGTTGGATAATTTTTCTTTCCCACCACAAACAAAGGGCCATCATTTGCTCTCTCTTCGGCATCATAAATTTTTTTATAAACAAGAGAAGCATTACTCATAAATTCTGACATGGTTCTATCTGATACCAGTATACCACTAGGGTTTGCAAAGGCTCTTTGAAGTTCCCAAAAGGCATTGAATGCGTGATTTTTGTAAACTTTTTGATATTGAACTGTGTTCAAATGTGCTTGGTTAAATTCAAAATTCTTATTAATTAAAGATTTGTCAAAAGCAGGGAAGATTTTTGAAGTAAATCCTAATAGTTTAGCTTTAAGAATGTCTCTTGATGGTTCATGATTACCATAAAGTTGATTAATTCTTAAATTGATTGTTATAAGTAAAGAAGATCCAGGATGTCTTAAACATACCAATGTTTCATTATCTTTTGTGCGTTTAATTTCTTCAATTCTCAAGTCAAAATAGCTCCAGAACTTCAATAACCAATCAACCAGACCTTCCTTGAGAACGCCTTTAATCAATTCATATGGCATATCATAAAGACTTTCACCTATTTTTCTAATATAAAATGAAAAATCTAATAAAGTACCAATTTGTTTCAAATTATAATCATTTTCTGAAGTACCCAGACCCAAAAAATTAGCTAAAACTCTTCTTGAAGATAATTCATAGATGATTTTCTTGTTAGGATCTTCTTTAATAGTATCAATGATCTTGTTTATTTCAGAACCATCAAAATTTATCAGTGTGTTTTGAAGAGGATCAATGCCATCTTTCTCGACGTACTCATTGACAAATTCTTCTATGAGCTCTGAGGTTTCGAATATCTTGTTCTCTAAAGTATTAACTTCCTCCTCTTCGGCCATCTTGCTCTTTTGATCTTGTCTTTGTTGTTGTATGTGTTTCCATTCAGCGGTTAATCAATTTCTGTCCAAGTATTTCATCAACTTTTTTGTTTTTCCTTGAACAAAAACATGGTCCGGCCAGCACCATACTAATCAAAAACCAATATTGGTATCAAAATGATGGGAAATTCTACATTGATTGGTCAATAAATATTCATATAATTCTATATATAAGTTATGTTTTGTAGTGTGTTGTTTTTTTCAGAGTGCACCCTGGTCTAATTGATCTTTCTGCATTCAAAATGGGTAGCATCAACATTAGCAGGTAAAGAGCAGAAATAGTTCTTTGAAATTTGTTAGATCTTTAAAATCTTTGGAGATGAATATTGTCAATGATACTTACGAATCCTTGCATAGCTTTGAATAATGAGATCCCGTTTACTTCCATATTCAAACAACTGTTTTTGAATATTTGTTAGTTCAATTATTTAATCTTCAATCTTAAATTGATACTCACGTTTGACCACCGTTATCATTCTGTCTGCAAATCACACTTCTATTTGTGTTCTTATCACTGTTTGTTTGAAGTTAGAAATGATCAATTGATGTTATATTAATCTAACTCACCCATCTATAAGATATAAAGATTGTGGGTTTTGTGCCACAAACCCATCAACCTTCCCCTTAAGTTCTTCTGTGCTCAATTGTTCTTCCGGTTTTAAGCCTTGATGTTTAGCATCTGATTGTGAATTAGTTGCACCTAGCCAAGTCATAATATACGATTCTTCTTTATTGTTATGATTAACTGTTCAGTACTTAATCTATTTGTGCCACTTTCTTCGAGACTTTGTAGCTTTGGGCTTCTTTTCGCTTGCTAATTAAAATGGTGCTGCTCTAACCATAAAATACCGCGAATTTTCTTATTTCAAAAGCTCTCATAAAGGATTTGAAGGTTATCTAGTTTTAATCGGATGTGTATTATCTGTTTTGGTTATAAGAGCTGTTAAAGCGTTTACTTTGGTGAATAATGATTATATCATGTGTGTCCTATAACTGCGGAGCTTTTTTTTTTTAGCTCCTTTTAAAGGACTTGATGAGGAAAATTGTATTTGGAAATCTAGTTCTCATATAATATCAATAATCTCAAGAGTTTAATTTATTCTCAAAATCAGAAAGTGCTCATAGAATTTCATAAAAACTTCATCATTTCCTCAATTCATGATGCTCTCATTATCATATTTCTTATAACTGGGTATCAAACACGATGAAATTACTACTTAAAATAACAACCCTCATATTATTACTCTCGGAGTATGTTAAAGGTGGTCATCTAGAACTCTCATTAACCAAGCGTGGTGAGAAAGAAGGTACAATTGATGTTGATTTAAATAATAGAGAATCCTTTGTTGGTATTGATGCAGAAATAGGATATCCACCACAATCTGTCGAGTTGTTGCTAGATACTGGATCCTCAACTTCATGGGTTATGGATTCTAAAAATCCATATTGTGTTGATGAAGAAGTTTGGGGTTATTTAGTTAATGGAAGTCAAGCACAATTGGAGTATCATTTTCCAAATGGATTATTGGATATTAAGGCACCAATGGGATCACAATCAAAGGCATGTTTCAAGCATGGAACTTTGGATCTTGCGTATTCAGGAGGCTTCGAAGAATCAAAAGACCCATTTGAAATTAAATATGTTGATAATTCTACCGTCAAAGGATTTTGGACTAAAGGATCTTTCAAAGTTGGTGATAATTATAATTTAACTGATTTTGACTTTGGTATTGGGCATAATGCTAGTTCAGCAATGGGTATTTTAGGTTTGGGAATTCCTGAGTTTGAAGTTATCGATGGTGATGTTCATTATGTACGTAATAACTTCCCAATGAAGTTAAATGAAGATGGTTTAATTGGTAAACAGCTATTTAGTCTTTGGTTGAATGAACGTGAAACTAAAGGTGGTAAAATTTTATTTGGTGCTATTGATCACGCAAAGTATAAAGCACCATTATATACCATG
The DNA here is from genome assembly GCF_000313485.1 of Hansenula ciferrii. NCBI lineage: Eukaryota > Fungi > Ascomycota > Saccharomycetes > Phaffomycetales > Wickerhamomycetaceae > Hansenula > Hansenula ciferrii. Next base: position 26,237 of record NW_011887711.1, read on the forward strand.
AAGATGATTAATACGATTAAGAAGGGCCATCCAATTCAAAGATTTGAAATTTTATTGACTGATCTTATATTAGAAGATGAACAAGGTGATAAAGCTTCAATTTTTGGAGAATCTGAAACTTATAAAGGTAAATATACAGGTGCTTTAGTCGATACAGGATCAACAATGAATTATTTACCACAAGAATTATTTGATATTTTCATTAGCCATATTGAACATTTGCGCATCAAATCAAGTGATCAATATGCTGTAAAATGTTCTTTACAAGATGAAGATGATCAAGTTACATTTAAATTTGCATCAAAATTATTCAATATACCATTGAGAAATTTTTTGGGTCCATTACCTTCAAGTTATAAAACTTTAGATATTGATGAAGAATATTGCTTATTGAAATTTATGCCTCAAACTTCAAATTATACCGTCTTGGGAGATTCATTTATAAGAAGTGTTTATACTGTTTTTGATTTGGATACAATGCAAATATCGATGGCTCCAGCTATTTATACAGATAAAAGTGAAATTCAAGAAATTACATATGAAAATCCTTTGATTAGTGAAATGGATGGTGAAATTCCAAAAGAATTACAATTACATTTTTATAATCCAGTGAAGGATTTTGTACAAAATACAAAGAATGGTTATTATAAAAGTTTAAGTAAATCATCAATACTGAAAGTTAATAAGAATATACTTTTTTATATAGCAGTTTCAATGTTTTTTAACTTGATCTTTATGATCTTTTTGTGAAGTTGATCATCATAAATGTGATACATTATCATATTACTATTTATTCAATTAATTTATAGATTTTAATAGATTCATTCCAGACTTTAATAACTATAATGTATATGGTTCATCTTTTATATGTTAAGTTCATGAAGGCTCAAATTTTATTGTACTAGTGATATCGACTTGAAATTCTATCATGAGTTGTACATGTTTCTGTATTCAATAATCCTCTTCCTTTCGTGAAATATCTACGTACCCTTCATCCATGTTTACATCGTGATTTATCATTGCCATTAATACCAGTCACGACTCTCAAGTATATATGACGTGATGACTTTCGTGATGATGCGATGCTATTCAAGCTTATAGTGTTTGGTATATATAGGATTTAACGCGGTGTTAATTCTCGCAAAATTTCAGCATTAAATGTCTCAGTTCTCGGAGTGATCGCATTTACCGGTATTTGCTTTGTAATATTTATAAGCATGACAATAAAGAACAATAAAGACCCACCCAATACTATTGTTACTGTTGCTTATAAATGAGCCCTTTGATCAATAATACACTACGAGATTATTGATGATTTGAATATACTATAAATACTACATGAATTTCCATAAACTCAAGAATTGGTATATTACTCGACTAGAATATATTCATCGAGTAATTAAGAAGCTTTAAAACCACAAGTACTATAAGGTGCAGCTAAGCTAATTAACAGAATTTAATTTAATATATTACTATAAGTCACAAATTAAACTATTACAATCATCATGGGTAAAACATATTTCATTACAGGTGTTAATCGTGGTATTGGTTTCGAAATCGTCAAGAAGTACCTTGAAGCTGATTCATCAAATATTGTTATTGGTACAGCTCGTAATCCATCAAAAGCCACAGAATTACTTGAATTGGAATCAAAATATAAAGGTCAATTACACATTATTCAATTAGATGTTTCTGACTTAAAATCAATTGATTCTATTGATTCTCAAATCAAGGAAGTTGCTAAAGATGGTATTGATGTTTATATCTCAAATGCTGCTTATTCTGCACCAGGTGCCGCTAAAAAGGTTTTAGAGTTAGAAAGACAAATTTGGATTGATCATTATATTGTTAATGTTTTGGGTCCTTTTGAAGTTTTGAGAGTTATTAAACCATATTTGTTGAAAAAAGAGACTAAACATGTCGTTATCATCTCAAGTCTTGCTGGGTCATTAAGCCAAAATTTCCCTATTTCAACAGGTCCTTATGGTCAAAACAAAGCTGCTTTAAATCATGTTGCCATCACTTTATCACATGAGTTATCTCCTGAAGGTATTACTGTTGTTGCTGCTCATCCAGGTCTTGTTGACACTGAAAGTGGAAGAGAAGTTTTAAAGGAATATGTTGAATATAAACCTGAACTTTCTGCTCTATTGAACAATTTACCATTTGATAAAATTACCCAAGAAGAAAGTGCAAAAGGGTTGATTGATACTGTCATTGATCCATTAACTAAAGAACAAAACGGTAAGTTTTTGAACTATGATGGTGCTGAATTACAATGGTAAACTTGATTTTGTTAGGTAACTGAAACGTGCAAAACATTATAATATATGAGCTGGATATCAATTTTGAACCTTAAATGTAGTGTATGATCATTTGGAGCTGGTCACTCTCTAATTATTATTGCTCTCGTGTATTATAGCTTGTGATTGAACGATGAACATTAAAATTTTTAGAATGATGATGATGGCTTAATATTGTAATTTGTATAGCACTTATACGTGGTGTTCGGGTGTAATTGTATTATCGCTCTTATTAAAATACGTCATTAAATAAAATCTAAATAATATTTTTGTTCATAATTTTACTTTACGATTGTACGCATTTCCAAATCTGATTGTTCAATTTGAAGAACGTGGATCTTTTGGCTGGAATTTTAAGATATTATCTTGGTTTTGGATCGGTTCACGGTTGAGATATTTTGAAATGAGTAAACAATTGTGGTCACTCTGTCGCGTTAGTGAACCAGATGATGATGCCGGTGTTGATGATTGATTGGATGGATAGGAAGAATGCTATACAATGACAAAGTGAAGATTCAAGAAGCAAAGCCGTCGGTGATACATTGGGCTCATAAGTCAATATTGATTGCCTTTTGATCATTTTGTAGACAATTGGATTGAGAGTGACTGATAAAAAATTATTTTATTATTCTGAGGAATATCAAGTTATCATATTCAGGGTCCAAGGTCCAAGGTCCTCATGTGCATGATATTAATTATTTTCAGTTGTGCTTAAGCGATATGATATAAAAGGGAGTGATATTCAGCTTTTGTTACTGTGCTCAATGATGGATTCCATTTATTCATCAACTACAACAAATTGAGAAACTATGTTTATCAACAAGGTGCTTATCACAATTGGTTTGTGTTTACAAGTTTGTCTAGCTTCAAAAATAGACGGTGTCACTAAACTTAATTTCAATATCAATGCAAAAGATGCTGATTTCAATCATCCACATGTTAAAAGGTTATTGAAAAGGGCTGAAGGTGGTGGTGGTGGTAATGATACTTCACCAGTTGTGCTTCAAAATATGTTGACATTTTTTTCCATAAATGCAACTTTTGGTACTCCAGAACAAGAATTTCAATTGGTATTAGGGACTGGTACTTCAGATACTTGGGTTTTGAAGAAGGGAAATCCATATTGCTCATCATCAACTAGAAACAATAAAAGAGCCATTGAAGATATAAATTTTCAAAAAAGAGCAGAATCTGATTCAAGTTCATTTCCTTCTGCAAGTCGTGCTGCTGGTTTTGCTTCAGGTACAAGAACATCAACTGGAAGTGCTTATGTTCCTTATGCATCTGCTACATATGATTGTATTTATGGATCTTTTGATGAAGATGCATCTGAATCCCTCAAAAAAAATAGTTCTGCTCCTCCTTTACAAATTGGTTATACCGAAGGATCTACTGCAAATGGTGAATGGGTCACTGATAAATTGAAAATTAGTGATTTTGAACTAGACAATTTTTCTTTTGGTATTGCTTCACAAGCAAATCTTGATGGTGGTGTCTTGGGTCTTGGTTTTGAGGAAGCTGAAAGTACAAATAGAAGATTAGACGGTGGTGATAATTATACATATCAGAACTTTCCATCAAGGCTAAAGAATGATGGGTTAATCAAAAAGACGGTTTACTCATTATATGCAGATTCTTTTAATTCATCTACTGGGTCAATTTTATTTGGTGGTATTGATCATGCTAAATATAACGGTGATTTGGTAACATTGCCATTGGTAAACCCATATGAAGACTACGGTATTGATACAGTTTCATACTTTGTTGTTACTATAACGGGTGTTGGTACTGATGTTGAAGGGAATCAAACAACTTTTTCAACAACAGCATATCCGGCTACTATTGATGCTGGTACAACAATGACTTATTTGCCACCAAGATTTGTGGATGAGGTTATTGAGGCGCTTGGTGCTTCTTATTCAGCTTATTATGGATTTTACACAATGACTTGTCCAACTTTAGAAGAATCTTTGTCAAGATTTTTGGTATTTGATTTCCAAGGTAAAAAAATAAGTGTGCCATTATACCAGTTGATTAGAGTTAAGATTGGTACACTTTGTGTTTTGGGTGTTACAGATAGTTATGATAATTCAATCACTTTAGGTTCAAGTTTTTTAAGATCTGCATATGTCGTTTTTGATCTTGAAGATAAAGAAGTTTCAATTGCACAAATCAAATATACTGAGGATGAAAAGATTGAAGTTGTTGAAAGTTCTATTCCATCTGCAATCAAAGCTCCAGAATATTCATCTTCTTGGAGTACTGATATATATCCAACTACAACTGGTGAATTATTTGAATCTGGTGAAGATGTTACTTCAAACGTTGATGTTTTTGGTTATACTGGTGGTATCTTGGAAGGGTCAATAACTTTACGCTCTACAGGAAGATCAAGCTCAACTAGTGGTGGTTATTCTCGAAGTTCAGGATTTGCTTCTTCTGTATCAGGTACAATTAGAAGAACTTCAACTTCAAATACTGAAATTGCAAGATCAACTGATAGCTCCACTTCTGGGTCAAACTCTGGATCTTCTGGTAGCTATGATACTTTCAAGAACAAAATTTGGCTCTACTTATCATCAATGATGGTTCTTACCGCACTGGTTGTCGTTTTGTGAAGATAATCAGCTAATTTTCTTCTCGGTACGATTTTTTTCAGGAATTTTGCTATGTTTAACACTTTGTGGAATTTTTTCTATTCATCAAACAATTTTTAATATTACGCCATCATGATTTTATTTACAGGAATACTTAATATATGCTATGTGAAACGATTTGTTTATGTAGTAGTAGTAAGTAAATATAGACTCGTGAAACTGGATTATATAATTTTCATAGTGTGATGTAATTAATTTGGCTGAGAAAATCAAAATCGAAAATATTACAAATCTAACTTGACGATTATGAATTCAAACAACAAAACACAACATAGGTTATAGATACGCTTTAGTTCTGTCCAAAAGCTGAAAGGGATACTTTTAGAAGAAGCAGATTTCATTTCCAAGCTTTTTTGGTAGCTGTGAACGATCGTTTCCTGTCTTTTCTACAGACTTATCAGTGAACCCTTTTGAGTATAGAAAGAAAAGTCATTTCAGATGGAAAGGTATGTTGTATTTCATAGCAGAAAAAACCCCTAAAAAAAAATTACTAACATCTTTGTTTCTTTCAGAAGAGCCAATAACTTTGTGATCTTCAGGTTTGGTGAGGATAATTCTGAGAATGTCATATTAAATTTACCAAATGTCTTGTTGAATAATTCAGATTCCACAAACACTGTTCCGAACCAAACACCACCATCAAGTCAACAACAACAACAACAACAACAAAGTTCTCCAAATCGTCCATCTGGTGCACCAGCCTCTGCAGGGGATCATAGTCGTGATAATAATGATGCAAACGCTTCAAATAATGGAAATAATAATCAAGATTCTACAACCGCTGATGATTCTAGACCTGGAATCTCTTCCGCTGGTAATGATACTACACAAAGAGTTCCTGAAGAACACATAGAAAGAAACATGTTGGTTTCTGTTAGTTATGTTTATGGAGATAATAACAGACCACAAACGGGTGCCGGTGCTACTAATGGTGCTCAAGATAATCAAAGAGGTGATAGAACAGGTTCATTGTTGCTAAATGTTCCAAATATCCCAAATAATAGAAATGAAAATCAACTAAACGCTCTTATTGAATTTGCAGCATCATTGGCGTTAAGTGCTATCGCTGCTAATATTAGAAGAAATAATGGTATAAAGAAAGAGACTTTTGAAAAATTAAAGATTAAAAAAAAAAGTGAAGTTCATGATAAATCATGTGCAATTTGTTATGATGAATATGACGAAGATGAAATTTCACATGGGAAGGGCTTAGAAGAAAACATTGATACCAAAGATGACAAAGATGAAGATCTGAATGGTCAAAGAAAGAGAAAACGTAGGTCAAGTGATGATGGTGCTGAAGAATCACAAGAACCAGGTAGAAAAGTGAGGAGAACTGAAAACGTTACATCTCCTGCAATTACATCCAATGAAACAGCTGCTAATCAAACAGCCATACCATCAACATCAGCTTCAACAGGAGAAACCTTAAATCAGGAAAAGAAAGAAGAAGAGTACAAGCATGTTCCATTAGCTTTACCGTGTGACCATTATTTTGGGAGAAGTTGTATTTTCGAATGGCTGAAGTCAAACTCAACTTGTCCATTATGTCGTCAAGCAATTGTGGAAGAAGGTTCAAATGAAAGAGGTCCACCAGATCAAATTAATATACCCAATATTGCGTCTTTATTGAACCCAACATCCAGAGACCACCCAATGATTATTGTACTAGATAGATCAACAAACACATTAGTTAGAAGGCCAGAAGAACCATCAAATACCCCTGCTACTGCTACTGCAGTGCCTCAAGTCAATACAGATACCCCAGAGGCTGCTGTTGCAAATTCTATTTTATCAACATTATCATTACCAAGAGTTCCAACCACAGAAAGTCCCCCAGCAAGAAGAGATCCTTTAAGTGCCTCAATACTCAGAGGATTGAGTCAACCAAGATTCCCAGGTCTGTTCTCTTCAGGAGTTTCTAGTAGAAGAACTGAAACCGGTGTTGAAACGGTTAATTTAGATAATGATGGATTAACAAGAAATGATTTTGATAATAGTTTTTACGATGAATCAAGACGTTTGATTGAAGAAAGACTGAGAAATAGACATTTGAGAAATAATGTCATGAGTCCTGCAAATACAGAGAGTAATGGTCCACCATCAGCTGAAGCAAACACTGTATCACAATCATCCAGTCAAGGGGAAACAACATCACGAGCACAAGCACAATCACAAGCAGAACCAAGTGAGAATAATGAGAATACTAATACCCAACCAAATGCATAATTAAATAAATACATCTTCAATAATTGAAATGGCTAATATTGTAGTATTTAATTAATAAGTTTAAAGTAAACGATAGTAATACGATATGAATTATAGAGAAGGCTATCTTTGACATTCACATAATCTAGTAAATAGCTGGCTTCGTTTTAAACTTTTATATCTCTATAATAATTGAATTAAATGTAATTATTAATGTGTCGTGTGAGCTCATGCTACTTACTTCATGTGATTATATAATACTTATGTAATCTTTTTTTAAATGCCATGGTTTGTCAATTATTAGGTCAATATAATTTATATTTCGTATTTTTAAATATATCACCAGGCTTTCTTTCAGCTCTATTTTTACCTAATTATCTAATTAAGCATTTAAAGCCACTTTTAATTTTTGGATTTTTTAGTTTCAAGAAAAAAGTGTACCTTAATAATTTTAATTTTGCTTTAAAATGAGAAAAATAGAAAATAATCAAAATTTTTTTTATCGAATTTTGAAGAAATGAAAGATGGAACATAATTATTGGATCATTCTGAGTAGCTCTGATTAAAAAAAAAGTATATTTATTTATCTATTTAATTAACTATACTTTTTCAAATCTATCATTAATATCCTTAAATATCCGGCTTACCTAATAATTCACCGGCATATACCGCTCAAAAATATTTTAATTTTTAGCGGATTTTAAAAATCATATTATAAAATTATTAAATCCGAATTTTTCATCGGTTTCTTTACGTATAATTTACCGACAACGTTACAAGTTACAAGTTACAAGATACAAGTTAGGTGGAATATACTTAGACGTTGAGACTCGAATCTAGTGAACAATTTGAATGAGCTCAAAATCTCAATAAAAATACCATACACTAACACCATTATTGAGCTTTACAACTTGAAGAGGATGACGAGTTGATAATCAAAATGACTGAATCTTCTTAATTTCAAATGCCATCTACTTTAATCAGATATGGATCAGCTGAAATGCTGAAATCACTGTCGACGTTTGTGTGATAGCTGGTTATTTAAGAGGTCGAAATCGATATACTGTGGTAAACAGCTTACGGCTTACAGTTTACTCATCTAGAATTAGACGTTTGATATTTAGCGGTTTACCCGCGAGCTTGCCGTTAAGTCGGCCCTGGACCCTGGTGTACAACTATACAACTCAACAAATTAGTAATTTCTGTATGAAGCAGCCCAGTAGCTTTATAAGTTTTTATAACTACCCACTACCCAGATATTCAAAGTTCACATAATATATATATGACGTAGCTGCTAGAAAGCCACAGATCAAGCTAACTTGAAAAAAGGTCTAGGACTCATCGAGATTTATTTGAGCCATTCTGATTCTGCACCCAATAAAATCTATTGTTTCTTCTGCACAATAGAGTTGATCAAAAATTGAAACAGTTTTGATTGGAACGTAATTACGCTAACAGACTACCATTATCCATAGAATCGATTGGAAGTTCAAACTAGTTATGAAGATCGTCAATAGGTAGGCTATACACGAAACAGGATCCAGAATAACTTTGATTAACAGTTTACAAGGAATTTCCCCATGAAAATAGATTTATAAGTTAGATACCTATTAATGCTTGCAACTTGTAGCGCTGTACTCGAGGATTGGAAAAATTCACGGAGCCTCTAGAGTCTAGTAATTACGTTGCAACTTGTAAGAAAGAAAAAAGGAAAAAAGCTACGTATTTCTGCACTTCGCGATCCCAGTCAAGACTTCAAGAGGCTAAAATTAAAATTTGATGCTCTCCAGATTCTTGCCTATAGATATTCATGTAAGTTCTATAGGGAATGATGAGTGATACCATGGTCCATTATACTTGTCGTATACGGTAGAATTAGCCTATTGATACACATTCACAACCACAATAAATGTACTCGAGTAGGTTTACCTATGCTTTGGTCATATTATAATACGTACTATATATTAAACTGAATTCGAATTGTACCTGACGACCACTAGAGTTTTTCCGTCGAAAAGTACTACGTAGTACTACGTACGGCTGTCAGATTTGTAAAATCGGAAACACATGTACGTTTTGAAACTTTGAATTGGATAAAAGCTAAGTTGTGTATAGGTGTAATTTCAATTTGTTGAACGTTGGTCAGCTTCAAGATTTCTCCACACGTAGACTACAATAGGTACGCCGCCAATAACATTGTTTTGTTTTCAAAACGCTTAACAGGCATCAAGATTCAAGCCCCAGGGGCCAAGATCTTTAAACATCATGAGCGGCTAATAACCTGAATCATTCAACTAACTCTTAATAATTACTGGTCTCTTACCAGCTTGTTAATGAAGCGATCTACGTACGTAACATCGGAGCCAACAACTCCACGACCACTAGTGAATTGAACAGAATTAAGTCTAGTTGACAAGAAAATTGAGTGGACTTCAAGTTGCAACTTGCCATGAGGAATAATAAACAAACACATATATACACATAAATATATGGTCGACTCTATAGACTTTTACATGCTAATATGTACACAAATTCCAATGCGGGGCATGGAGCTCAAAGTCAAGACGTCGTAGCTGTAGCCTATATCGAAATTTTACGTTATAATTAAATATTTACTAGCTGCTGCTAAATAGATTAACAACGTACCGGCCTGAGAATATGCTCAAGTTGTGCTGCAGTTATAACCATCTTAAATTTTATATATATCTGCTAGCTATAGTACTTAATTCATATATATTAAAATTGGAGCCGTCAGTTTTAGCTTAAATTAATTAAGCATCGACGTGTTACTATATAAAAGAGTTGAACTAGGCAGAATATATAAAGCTTGTAGTATGATCTGTTTTTAGCTTTACTCTAAAATCAGCTCATGAACTAACTGAATTAGCTGTTACCTGTGCCTAAAATACATTCGAATCACACTCATAGGCTCTAGCAGCTAGCTCTTACCTCCCACCTACGTACCTAGCCTATAAAGAAACCCTAAGTACTGGGGTAATCGAGAAAATTGAGCACTGAGTTCTGAGCAGTGAGGGCCGGTAAGCAGTTATATGTGAGTTGATGCTCTGTTTAGGCTACGAGCTACTGAACTCGTGCAAAAATAAAATTTAAAGATTTCGCCAGTCTGGAGAAAATTGCGAAGATTCAACGGTTAATTTGAAGTACGTTCATGAAGTTGAAAGCTATTAATTATAATATTGTTAGACTAGAAGGATCAATATTCATGACTTTCTCCCGCTTATACCTGGCTTGTAGAGTTCTGCCTAGAGTTTTTGATAATTAAAACCAACAAATCAGATCATATTAGCACATATATATGGGGATATTTCAAGCGGTTTATAAGGACAAGTTCTGAAGTCTTCTTAGGCACAGCTCGCCAGTCCTTGTCACCCAAATGAAAGAACCATCGTGTTATATTCATTTTTTGTATCTTTCAAGATCAGAAATGCTCTAAGGTCAACTCTAGATCATATAATTATTTTTTCAAGATTAACATATGATGTATTTTTATCGTTACTAGTGTGCACTGTGAAGTATATTGTCACAAGACCTTAGAATCTAGATATTTCAAGAACGAATTGAAATAAACAAAATTTACTTCCAAATCTCGGGTTGAGATTTGGCGTACGCTCGTTGGCTTATTCAACCGGGCCTGCCCAGGGAATATAAGTAGTAAGTACTACAGACTACGTACTACATACCTACCCATAAGTTATAACCCATAACGATCTAACGGTAACAGAGATAAGAGTAGGGACTCGGGAATAGGCAGCCATTGGCCACTTATAAGATGTGATATAAAGATACTTTCTTATGATTGAAGTTAAGTCCTAGCCTATCATAACATTTTAAAAACTTAAAATGATGTCTTTAGGCTCCAATACGTAGTACATAATTCTTTTAGATTTTACCGAGACGTCCTACAGGCTACTAGTACATCGGTGCATTTTGAATTAAACGTAGCTGATATAAATTATAAGTTATAACTTATAACTCCCGAGAATCATCGGATAATTATATAAATATTAATAAGACTCGATCGATGATATACAATTACGCTCATGCTCTTCAGCTTATACTCGGATTAAATGGATTAATTAAACTGTGATTCATAAGCTATATTGTACGTTTAGGGTAATCCAAACATTGAGTCTACTATCCCTATACCATCGACCAAAATTAAGATCATCGCTTGCCGACAACACTTAGACGACCATCATGTGTTCGTTCATCCTATATATATTAGCTCTAGTCAATTCAAGATATTTACTTGCCTTGCAATATAACTGGCTGAAAGATGATCCATAGCTTGAGGTAAGTACAGGTTATATTGAAGATATTCATGAGGATCTTACACATGCAAGGCCATCATTGAATCGCTATATCAAGATATCAAGCAAAAATTACATCGACGACTTGGATCAATATCGGAAGTACAGCTTATAGTACTATATAGTACTATAGTACTATGTATATATTAATACAAAACTTTTGTACTTTAATTTTTAATCAATATTTATAGAACTAGTACGTAATACTGCACTTCTAATAGCTATGATTAATTTTCGACATTAATTATTAAAGGTAAATCAGCAGCTGTTAAACGTTGCCTAATATTTCAACGTCAACTCATACGTTCTACGTTATAAAAATGTCTCGAGTACTTCTGAAAGGTAGTACGTACTGTATATTATTTGAACTTTAAAATTGCACTGGAACTTGGAACTTGGAGTTTGAACTTTAAAATCAGCTCTGGAGGTACGGCTGTAAGTTCCTTTGGTTTACCTCATATATACATAGATTCTGTAATCTAGATATCTCAAATCCACGAATAATCACGATAACTAATATTAACCTCGGATACAGAATGGAACTTGCACCTTGCACCTCATGCACTTTGCACCTTTTATGTTGTGTAATAGGTGAACGGTGACACCCAATAGCAGAATAGTCTTATTATCAAGATGATGGGCAGCTTGCACACCTGTCAATTTTCAAACATCTACGCCAGATAGTTTGTAGTTTGGTATATAGTCACTTTCAAGTTGTGAATGAAAATCCTTTCATGTTCCTTTCAAAGGTAGATTAATTGAGTACATATACTTACAACTAGACTCTAGTACCTTAATCGCTTATCAATCCAAGAATCTTATACTAGGATTTGAAATTTTGGGGTAGACACTGGACAGTGGACACGAAAAGAAGAAAGAAAACTTTATATTTCATTATTTATGTATGGCTTCATATAATTTTTAGGATATTTTCTTTATTTTTGCGCAAAAATTGGCTGCAAAACTCGCTTGTTTAGGAATTGTAATTAAAAATTTGCGAAAATTCAACACGTTTTGCAAAAATTTAATCTTTTTGCGAAAATTAAAAAATTATTGAAGCTTCCATCACTGAAGCTGGTCGTCAACGAAGAAAAAAGAATAGTGAAGAGCGATAATCATGTTCCTGAAATTTTATACTTCGACATCGAAGTACAGAAATTCGAACACTCACTTAAACATTTCTTTTGAATTACCATAAACTACTAATTAATTGAATCTTTAAGTTGATTAACATACAAGATACCAAACATTGGTACCTAAGGGTTCATGGGACTAGCTAATTGTTAGAAATTATAACATCCACATGAAATCTCGTTTATCGAGAGAAGCTTTGTTTTGTTTTCGAAAGTGTAAACACACCGAGGAATAAAGATACGTAGGAACCAAGGTAACGGATCTTACTTCCTTTTCTTTGAACTTCTGTTTCAATTTTCAACTTTCCACTTTTGCGGTGATAGTGGTGCAAAAAATAAAGATTTTAAGTTGATATGGCAACTTAGAGTCTTTCAAATCTTTGTTAGGAAAATCAATTTTCCCGAATTATCCAATCTGTTTACCAAAACAGTACTATGCTGGCGTATTTTTTCTAAATTTGGTGAGTTTGACCAAACAAACAAGCTGATGAACCCAAAACAATCGAGATTCAAGTCTCAGGTTCTTTATCGAAATATATGGGGAATATGATTCATCAACACATAGATGATAGTAGATACTCCATAAACTATAAACTATTTGTGAATAAAACGAAACATCATTTGCGCTACATGCAAGTGGTAGACAGCATGTGTAACCATTAAGCAAGGTAGCTACTAAATATATATACTAGAGCTGATCAGGTTTTGTATCGTACAAAGAATAGAAATATTAGAATTGAGCTCATAGTCAATCACATATAAGTGGAACTGAAGCACTAGGATCTAATACTACTGCAAGCTAGCTAGTCCTAACCAATTATTGATCCAAAATTAGCAAGGTTCGACTAGCTGATATATATACTATATATATATGCAGTTATATCAGATTTTTTTCAACCGTTCAGGCTTGTCTAACTAATTCTGGGGTTATACCAGCCCCAAGCATTAGTTTGCACAATTTCATGGTGAACATTTAAGCATGTGAACATTGAATATAGACGTATATATATAAATGTATAATTACGAACCAATTTAAAGTTATAGACGTGATGAGATTTGATGAATTGACTTTTCGTTGTTATGTACATGGCTAAATGGGTGAATTATAAAGTTGACGTAAAGATCCAAGAGTAACAGGCAACAAATATATAGCATCGCATAGACGTTATTTATTCTCGAAGCTAAATGTACCAATAAGAACCAAAGTGCATTGTTAATTTAAAAAGATGTATAATTTGTAAGTTTCATGTTGGCTCCTTTCCATTATGGGAGCTTCAGTTTATTGAAAGAGCCTCTAAATATATCTTTGATTGATCAGTGTGATTAATCTAAGCTTCCAAAGAATAGGAAATCAACATCATTGAGTTACTCTACAACAAAGTGCAGTTTCCGCATACAAATTAAAGAAGCTTGATTAAAATAATTTATAGGCCAGCTACAGGTAGAATCATGGGTTTAATTTAAATGTATATAATGCCTAATTGAAACCAATCAATAACGCTACTTTAATGCGTATCACATATATAAATCGACTAGTATATACCTGGTGTAAAGAACTCAATTGGACCCTCAAGAAGCTGAACCTTTAACAATACAATATTGCGCTTTGAACAACCATGTTTTAATTTTAATTCCTCAATAGTCGATAGTAGGGGACTAGTTTCGGATACTTTAAGTAGTAGGTAACATGTTGATCAAACCTTAATGAGTATATAAGAGTAAAAGCGAATTAGTATAAGCTCTCGGTCAAACCGGAAGAATCACCGAGACATGAATAAGTAAGCTGAATGGAAGATAAGGCTAGCTCATCATAACGGTAATATGTCTTGATCTAGTATTTGGCTACTTCTTGAAATGGATAGTTAGGATGTGAGGGTAGTCAATGAAGTGAGAAGTATATGGTATAATCGTTTTAGGAATCAGATGGCTGATCGATTAGCTAAAATATCAGGTACCTATTCTCAGATTGACGTCGAGTAAGGCCCATTTTAAATATTCTCATGATGATTTATATGTAGTGTGACAGCTTTATCCAGTGGTAGTCTTACATGTATACCATACGGCCGACAACTATCAGAAAATACCTAGCTATCATAAAAATGATTGAGTCTTTTATATATACGTTAACGGTTAGATTATACTATTACTACCTACAAAATTTGGCCCTAGTATCTATATAGTATATACCTCTAATTGAGTCTTTACCGCGTGAAAAAAAGTAAACCCGAGCGAGAGCGAGATGTGATTTTTCTTTTGATTCAACGTCGATGAACTATTGACAATTAAGATTAATGAGGTAATTCAAATAAATATGGAGGGAATTTAGTGTATACACGAAATAATCTACGTGCAAAATATTTTTCAAGTATGGACCATGAGAAGTCAATCAATTTCATAAATTAGATGATCATATCCATCAGCTATAGGAAAAAAGCTTCACAGAAAATGATTAACCATGTACTTCGTCGACATTTTAATTCTCTCGACACTTACGTAGGTGTTTAATCAATTAATCGGATTCAACTGGTTCTTTGCAAATTGGAAATTTACCAGCAGAGCTTTATACATCGACGAGTCAACGAAGTGAGACTAGCCAGTACATAACGTAGTCAGAGCTAGTCCCAATGTATCCACGGCCGGCTCCATAGGACGTTTTCCCAATTGGAGTTGCATGCTAATTGTGGTGGTAAAAGGCTGCTCTATTCGGGAAAACGTAAACTTTGAGATATTTTCAAACTGTTTAAAGACTAGCGAAAATGATTAGGAACACATAAATGAGAGACTTTTGGTATGCGAGACTCAATACTTTTTATGGTTAAACTCACTCAAGCTGATAAAGTTTTTCTTTTGCCAATTACATCCATCCAAAATTTTTTTTTACTCAAACCTCGAGGATCCCAAATCCGAAAAAAAGATATATAAACAATTTGAATTCTTTAACTTTTCAATTGTTGAATCTTTCGAAGTTTTTTTTGAATAGTGTTAGAAGTTTTCATTCAACTTTACCTTACCAAATATTTTGTATTATTCCATACATTTCTATTGATTTTATGATATAAGAGTTCACTCTTTAAAGTTAATTGATAGTTTTATTATTATACCCATATACAAAAGTAAAGGTTTGAATTGTTGAAAGTGAGTACCAATTTTTTCAGTTTAACTAGCAATTAGGAATCCAAGTGAAGCTTATTCAATCATTCATTAGTTCAATCAGTCAATACTTCCAAACCCAATCAATCAATTGTTTCAACTCTCAATACCACTGTCGTTTATACCCATGATGGAGATGTTATAGTGTTTACACTTTGTGGGCCATCTCAATAAGGATTATCTTTTGTTTACGGCAGTTGCATTTCCATATTTGGTATTGTGGCCTTTCCCGGTTATGCATTACTCTTTTCGGAGCGATATTGCAGTCATTTGTTGCCCTTTCCAAGAATTGTCTGATTTGGAGATTTTCAATTGGCTGTTTGGATTTTTTCGTTTTTCCGCTGGGAGATTGGGAATTTTTTGCAAAAAATCAAAACAAGATTGGAAGAATTGGAAAAACGTTCAAGTTATAAAGAAAAAAGTTTTTGCTCAATTCAACCCCGTTTTATCTATCTATTGAATTTGTTTTACAAGTTAAATTGATACCACAGGGATTTGTTTTGAACAGTATGTGAATTGAATTGAATTGAAGATTGAGGAGTAATTGAAAGCTTCATTAATGGATTTCCTCTCTTTTAGTTAGCTAATTTTTTTTGCATGAGTACAATTTACTAACAAGTTTAATAGATGTCTTCAGAACAAGAACATCAACCAACCGTTGAAAAGGTCCCAAAGGCCGCTCCAGAAGATGATGAAGATGAAGATGAAGATATCGATCAATTGATTGAAGATTTACAATCTGATAATGGTGCTGATGCTTTAGAAGAAGAAGAAGCTGGTGAAGCTGGTGCTTCTGCTAGACCAGTTCCAGAAGAATTATTACAAACTGATCCATCTTATGGTTTAACTTCTGATGAAGTTTCAAAAAGAAGAAAGAAGTTTGGTTTAAATCAAATGGCTGAAGAAAAAGAAAATTTAGTTGTTAAATTCTTAATGTTCTTCATTGGTCCAATTCAATTCGTTATGGAAGCTGCTGCTATTTTAGCTGCCGGTTTAGAAGATTGGGTTGATTTTGGGGTTATTTTAGGTTTATTATTTTTGAATGCTGCTGTTGGTTTCATCCAAGAATACCAAGCTGGTTCTATTGTCGATGAATTGAAAAAAACCTTAGCTAACTCTGCTGTTGTTATCAGAGATGGTTCTTTAGTTGAAGTTGCTGCTAACGAAATTGTTCCAGGTGATATCTTACAATTAGAAGATGGTACCGTTATCCCAGCCGATGGTAGAATTGTTACCGAAGGTGCTTTATTACAAGTTGATCAATCTGCTTTAACTGGTGAATCCTTAGCTGTTGACAAACACTTTGGTGACAATGTTTTCTCCTCATCAACCATCAAACGTGGTGAAGCTTTCATGATTGTTACTGCTACTGGTGATAACACTTTTGTCGGTAGAGCTGCTGCTTTAGTTAACAAAGCTTCAGGTGGTCAAGGTCATTTCACCGAAGTTTTAAACGGTATTGGTACTATTTTATTGGTTTTAGTTATTGTTACTTTATTAGTTGTCTGGACCTCATCATTCTACAGAACTAACAAAATTGTTAGAATCTTACGTTACACTTTAGCTATTACCATTGTCGGTGTCCCAGTCGGTTTACCAGCTGTTGTTACCACCACCATGGCTGTTGGTGCTGCTTACTTAGCTAAAAAACAAGCTATTGTTCAAAAACTTTCTGCTATTGAATCTCTTGCTGGTGTTGAAATCCTTTGTTCCGATAAAACTGGTACTTTAACCAAAAATAAATTATCATTACATGAACCATACACTGTTGAAGGTGTTGATGCTGATGATTTATTGTTAACTGCCACTTTAGCTGCTTCAAGAAAGAAGAAAGGTTTAGATGCCATTGATAAGGCTTTCTTGAAAACTTTAGCTCAATACCCAAGAGCTAAAGCTGCTTTAACCAAATACAAAGTTATTGAATTCCACCCATTCGATCCTGTCTCAAAGAAAGTTACTGCTTTAGTTGAATCCCCAGCTGGTGAAAGAATCATCTGTGTTAAAGGTGCTCCATTATTCGTTTTGAAAACTGTTGAAGAAGACCATCCAATTCCAGAAGAAGTCCATGAAGCTTATGAAAACAAAGTTTCTGAATTTGCTTCTCGTGGTTTCCGTTCATTAGGTGTTGCTAGAAAGAGAGGTGAAGGTCACTGGGAAATCTTAGGTATTATGCCATGTATGGATCCTCCACGTCACGATACTGCTAAAACTGTTAACGAAGCTAGACATTTAGGTTTAAGAATTAAAATGTTAACTGGTGATGCTGTTGGTATTGCTAAAGAAACTTGTCGTCAATTAGGTTTAGGTACCAACATTTACAATGCTGAACGTTTAGGTTTAGGTGGTGCTGGTGACATGCCAGGTTCTGAAATTGCTGATTTCGTTGAAAATGCTGATGGTTTTGCTGAAGTTTTCCCACAACATAAATATAATGTTGTTGAAATCTTACAACAACGTGGTTACTTAGTTGCCATGACTGGTGACGGTGTTAATGATGCTCCATCTTTAAAGAAAGCTGATACTGGTATTGCTGTTGAAGGTGCTACTGATTCTGCTCGTTCCGCTTCTGATATTGTTTTCTTGGCTCCAGGTTTATCTGCTATCATTGATGCTTTGAAAACTTCAAGACAAATTTTCCACAGAATGTACTCTTATGTTGTTTACCGTATTGCTTTATCATTACATTTAGAAATCTTCTTAGGTTTATGGATTGCCATCTTGAATGAATCATTAAACATTGATTTAGTTGTTTTCATTGCCATTTTCGCTGATGTTGCCACTTTAGCTATTGCTTATGATAATGCTCCATTTGCTCCAAAACCTGTTAAATGGAACTTACCAAGATTATGGGGTATGTCTATTATTTTAGGTATAATTTTAGCTGTTGGTACTTGGATCACTTTAACTACTATGTTTGTTCCAAAAGGTGGTATTATCCAAAATTTCGGTTCAATTGACGGTGTTTTGTTTTTACAAATTTCATTGACTGAAAATTGGTTAATTTTCATCACTCGTGCTGCTGGTCCATTCTGGTCATCATTCCCATCATGGCAATTAGCTGGTGCCGTCTTCATTGTTGATATCATTGCTACTATGTTCGCTTTATTCGGTTGGTGGTCACAAAACTGGAACGACATTGTTACTGTTGTTCGTGTCTGGATTTTCTCATTCGGTACCTTCTGTGTTATGGGTGGTGCTTACTACTTGATGTCTGAATCTGAAGCTTTTGATAGATTCATGAACGGTAAACCAATCAAAGAAAAACATGAACAAAGATCATTAGAAGATTTTGTTGTTGCTATGCAACGTGTTTCCACTCAACATGAAAAATCATCATAGATTTTTCAAACTGGTTAGATTGATTTATTAATACCTTATCTGATATATTTTTTAATAACTAATTTTTATTTTAATTGTCATTCCATCCAATATTATTGTTTTTTCATAGAGAGTGTTTATAAAAATATTTAACCTATTGATTTATGGTTAGATTTCTATTTTGATCATTTTTTTCTATTTTAATGTCTTTGACATTCATTTTCCTAATATAAGTATTAAGTTATAATTAATTAAATTTTGATGTAGATGTTCTTTTATTGTATTTCTCTAAATTGATACAACTGAAGTTTATTAGCTTAATAGTGTTCTGTCTAATGCTTGACAGTTCTCTGTCTAACTCTCTGACAAAGCTCTGCCTAGACTGGCTGTCTCCTTCTAGCACTTCTGCCTAGCGTGATGCTCTGTGGGCCTAAGCGTTTCGCGGCCAACGAGTTTTCGCGCGGTGTTGATTTGTTCAAAATTTTTCGTAGCGATTGAAAAATGAAGGATCGATCTTCAAAACAAATTGCAAATTTACAAGTAGAAAAAAGTCAAACTAACCGCTAAGATCAAGAACATCCACTGACACAGGGCTGCACTTTGAATCTGCTGCTACATACTTCAACTTCTGTACATTATTACCATATAAGTGTCTTCTGGTTTACCTGAGTCACTCATACAATTTTCTTCGGATCATCAATTTGTATTTTTAGTCTATATCTTTCAGTCCAAAGACAAACTGCTGTTTAGATTCATTTGAACTCCAGTTTTATTGCATTTCATAGGTACAACAGAGTTATCTTAAATCAGGTTCTAAAGGTTCGCTTTATTCATATTTATTTCGTTACAACTTCAAGTGTTTTCATTTTCGTGCTTTTGAATTCAAACTTCCAGTGTTTTGATATTTACATATAATTTCAATATAACCAACCAATCAACCCAGTTTTTTTTTTGCTTTATTCAAAATTTAATAGATCATAATGTCATCATCTGCTGAAAATTCTGCTAACAACTCAATCAGTGAAGATTCTTCAAAAGTTCAAGAACCATTGACTCCAAGTATCCATTTAACTCCAAATAGATCAGCTTCAGTTTCAACTCCAAGTAATAACTTTCTCAATAATGATCAACAATCAAAATTTAAGCTGTTTGATGATACAACAACTCCATTACAAAGATCAACAAACTCTTTAAACCAATCTGTTGCCACTGCTCCTCCTTTATTTAGACGTAATGATGATGATTCTCAATTAGAATCTGTTATTCCAACTGATTTAGTTGATATCAATTTGGCTTTAGGTGCTTTAGACTTGGATTATGGTGGGGCTCGTCCAACTGGTATCATTCCAGGTAAAGATACTGGTAAAGATGAATCAGGTGAAACAACTGATGGTGTTAAAGGTTTATCAACTGGTGAAACTCCAGTTCCAATTGAAGGTCAACCAGGTATGGATCCTTTAATGGATCATTTTAATCAAATGTTATTACACCAACAAAGATTACCACCATTCTTATACAACCCTGTTAATGAGTTTGGTCAACCTTTACATGCTGGCTTCAATCCAAATGAACCAATGGGTTCACCTCATCCTCAACAACCATGGCCAACAAAACCATTTAGTCCAAATATGAATGGTGCTATTCAAGGTGGTCCACCAGGTTTAATGGAGTCATTAAGTCACACTCCACCTCCTTTACATCCGGGTATGATTCCATTAAGACCTTTCAATTTCTCACCAGATGGGATACATCCTCAAATTCCTCCTCCTCCAGGTGTTGGTGGAATTCCAGGTGGTCCAAATGGTCCTGGTCAAGTCAATTTCCCAGGTGTTGGTAATTTTGGTATGATTAATGGAGGTCCTCAAAATAAAGATAGAAGATCAAATTTGAATTTTCAAGACCGTTCAGAAAATGGTGGATTCAATAATCAACAACCTCATCCATTACAAAACCAACAATTATGGCCACCTTTAAACAATAGAAACCAATTTGATAATAATGGTTTCAATTCTCATCATCATCATCAAGGTGGTAATAATGGTCCAAATGGACGTAGATATAATAATTACAATGGTAATTATCATGGTCATGGTAGAAGAAATATGGGTCAACGTAGAAGAGGTGAAGATGCATCAAAATTTGCAAATGCAAGATTAGCTGATTTCCAAGGTGAAATTTATTCATTATGTAAAGATCAACATGGTTGTCGTTTCTTACAAAAACAATTAGATTTAAATACTGGTTCTTCAACAATTATTTTTGATGAAATTCATCAACATGTTATCGAATTAATGATTGATCCATTTGGTAATTATTTGATTCAAAAATTATTAGAAAAAGTTAACGATGAACAACGTATTACTTTAGTTGAAAATGCTTCATCACAATTTGTTTCAATTGCTTTAGATCCTCATGGTACAAGAGCTTTACAAAAATTAGTTGAATGTATTAATACACAAAAAGAAGCTGAAATTATTGTTGAATCTCTTTCATCAGATGTTGTCTCATTATCAAGAGATTTGAATGGTAATCATGTTATTCAAAAATGTTTACAAAGATTAACTCCAGCTGATTCTCAATTTATTTTTGATGCTGCATCTGAAAATTGTTCAAAGATTGCCACTCATAGACATGGTTGTTGTGTTTTACAAAGATGTTTAGATCATGGTTCTAAAGAACAATGTGAACAATTATCATTAGTTATTTCCAAATCAGCTGTTGATTTATCATTAGATGCTTTTGGTAATTATGTTGTTCAATATGTTTTAGCAAAAGATGAAAAAGAAGCAATTGCTAAAATTATTGATTCAGTCAAGACTGAAATTGTTAAATTATCATTACATAAATTTGGTTCAAATGTTATTGAAAAATGTTTAAGAGTTTCAACATTATCTAAACAATTAATTGATGAAATTTTGAAAAGTGGTGATGAATTAGTCAAATTATTAAATGATCCATTTGGTAATTATGTTTTACAAACAAGTTTAGATGTTGCTAAAGAAGAACAATTTGAACAATTATCTTCATTGTTAAAACCATTATTACCTCAAGTTAGAAATACTCCACATGGTAAAAGAATTTCTGCCAGATTACAACAACCAACTGAAGGTGAAACTCCTTCCTCAAGTACTGTTCCTTCAGCTGGTATTGCTTCTGATAAAGCTAGTACACCTCCAACAACAGCTCCAACCACAGCTCCACATAAAGAATAAATTTAGAGGTTAAAAAAAAAGATAAAATATCAAAATATTGATTTCTTTTATATATTGTTGCAAAGTTTTCATATCGTTTATTTATGCATTTGTTTTTTATTATTATAATTTTTTTTATTAAAGGACTTATATGATATATTGTTTTAAAAAGGGTGACTTAAGATGGTTTCTTTCTTATTTTTTTTGCACATATTCTTTTTCATTATCTTATTATTATTATGATTTAAAGGTCCACCTCATTCCAAACTGATTTCATACCAGAGTTTTTCTCATTTTGTACATTAAAAAAAGAATACTTATCGCTATATGCGTTTAGTTAGGCTGTATATTATTGCTTAAGAATTTATGAATTATTATAGCTAAATATTTATCAAATTGTAGACTACATATAACGTGTATATTGATAAAATATGGCTACAAAGATTAACGACTAATATATCAAATATAAATCCATGATATGTATATTAACAAATGAAACAAGTGAACAAAAAACAAGAAAACAAGAAATAAAATTGAAACTGAACTGTAATTAGTGTATAATATTAAATTAGTTTGAAGGACAAAATAAGCCTCATATATAAATAAATGAATGAATGGTGATGAAAAACAGACGATCGTCACTTGTGATTAATATGATGTGATGTATAGTTATTAGATTAAATGAGTGACGATTAATTAGTTGATAATTAATTAAGTATAAAATAGTGAACAAATTGATTTTTGAAAATGAAAAACAAATTTGTTAAAAATGATTAAAAATGACTTGAAGTGGTGATAATTAGAGGTCCACTCCCTTTTATGAATGTCAAGATTAATGTGATGCAAATGCTAATGAAGTTTTTAGTTCCTTGAAAAAAATGTTTATGGAATTTATCATGATGTTTTTAAATTAGTGAAATTGTTGGAATAAGTTGAATGTCTAAAGAATTATGATATTGTACAACATGATGAACTTTCATTCAATACTAATAAACTTGTTCTTGTAGCAGCTTCAAAAACATCGTCAACACCTTCACCTGTCAAAGCAGAACATTCCAAGAATTTTTTAGCACCAATTAATCTTGCAACTTCTTCAGCTTGTTGAGGTTGAACAAATTTTCTTTTATTCTTAGAATCATTTGAACCAGCTCTCAGATCTTTCTTCAAACCAACAAGTATCACAGGAACACCTGGACAATATCTTGATACTTCATCACTCCATTTTTTCTTTGCATTTTCTAATGATTCAGGTTGATCCATTGCAAAACCAATCAATATAACATTAGCTTTTGAATAACTCAATGGTCTCAATCTTTCATATTCTTCTTGACCAGCGGTATCCCAAAGGGCTAGCTGAACAGCTTTACCATCAACTCTGCAATCAGTTACATAGTTTTCAAAAACAGTTGGATGATATTCAGTTGGGAACTCACCTAAAGTAAAAACATATAATAATGAGGTTTTACCACAGGCACCATCACCAACAATAACTAGTTTTCTTTTCACACCAGAAGACATTATCTAGTATGTGATATCGATTCGACAAGTTTATGATTAAAATTTCTTTCAATTCTTTTTGAATTTTCTTTGGTTATCTTGAAGAAGGAATATTTGGTTTTTTTGATATAATACAACCACAAATTCTCGAGAGCTTAAATCAAAAAATTACTCTTCTATATTATGGTACACCACAGCAGCAAGAAGCAGTACTCTCAATATCACAATAGCGGTACAGAATATATGCCTAGTAATCAGCTCGACTCCTTTGTCCCAAAGTAATTAGATTCTAGATTCCAGAGTAGAGGCTTGAACAGATATCTGCCTGGTTAAATACTATCCAACATTATTTACAGGCCCAAAAACTCACAAACGCGAAACACACCTGTGAGATCCGACTATTTACCAAACGGTACGAGTTCCGGTCACATACAGCGATTCGCGAATACAAATGTCAATCCAAAAATAGAAGCGAGAAGAGAAGAACCAATAAAACAACCCGATTCCCCTGGAAGAATGATAGGTTGAATGGTGTGAGCTTAGGAAGTTATACAGAGAACGCAGGTCCCTGTGGTATATTAAAGTTTGGACCCCAGGGGTATGGCGAGCGGAAGCGGTGGTGTGCTTCTATTGGACCGTTGTGATCTGGTAAAATTTTCTATATGCACAATATCTTTATTTCTGCATGCATTGGACTAAAATGATGCTAAATTTAACATCACACGTTGAAAAGTTCATATAGCAATACAGTTAATCAAAAGCCATGATATTCTAGAGATTAAGATTAGATGCTGGCTTAATTGGAGCTTTTTATATAATTAGATTTCTATCGATAGGTAGACTGTACTCATATGATCCAGCTTAATTGACTTTTAGATAGTTATGCATGAGGACCTTGGAACTTAAAGAGCTTGTTGACAGGAATCCTACCTGTATAGGTATATCTGTATACGTTATAATGACAATAACGACGTAACGGTATCTCCAGTGTCAAGATCTAGTGTTATTATTCAAACGTATAGTACCGAATTGTTGACACTTTGAGAAACGATCGTGGCTTTGATGTGTTAATTAAGTTACCTATAATAGGCAATTCAAATGCCCAATGTTTTTAACTAATGAGCTGATCCCTAAACTGGTAGCTATCTTCAAGAACTACATCTTTCCAAATGTCTTTACCTTTATTGAACTTGAATTCAGTGATGTAGTTGTACATATCTAAAACTAATACGAATAGATCACGCGTAAAAAGCATCTTGATTAACAGGTTATTAATCAAACGTTAAGTGCAATAATTGATCGCCAGAGCTGTACCAAACTATATACTATATGTAGTATACAGCTTAAAATAGAATTATTAGATCAACTTGGTACCAATTACAATTATACTCGTGGATAATACTATCCAATTGGTCTAGAAGTAAAAATAAGCTTGATGGATTGTGAACATTTTTAGTTGAATGTAAAGAAGAAGACAATCACATATTGTACCATTATACCAGAATTTGATTGAATTGATTAACCACAGTGATGTAATTATAGATCATGAACCAGTTGAACCAAGATGATCGATCGATAATCTTGTAAGACGTGCACCTATATGACTAATATGTCCAGTGTTTTCAAGTACCTGTAATATGATAATGTTGATGATTTATCATTAAAAGATTTACGATTGTTTAGACTTCAAAAATCACTACAATGAGCACCATACTTAGCAAATAAAAGTAATATACTAGAGAAAATATACAAAGAAATTGATAAAAAAGTTGTGAGTAGACAATTATATAATTTGAAAGACAACGGATAATATCACACAAGTCATGACTATAAGTTTCATCTCAACAATCGATTACCCCAATTCAAACCGCCAGATGCGTTTCCATTACCAAAACTTCTTCTTGTATCATTAAAAAAATCATTACCACCATTGAAATGATTGAAAGGATTAGAATTAGCTCTTGGAACAGCACTACCTAATTCACTTGATAAATGGAATTCTGTAACTTTTAAGAAATATTGATTATTATCAAGTTGCAAAATTTCAAATTTATGAGAATTTGATCTTGAATTACACATTTCCAAAAATAAATCAGAATTGAAATCTGGAATTGATTTTTGAACAATTGTTAAAACTTTGGAAAGATCAATATATTCATCAAATGGTGGTGATTGGTCTTTGCAAATTTTATAAGCATTTGCAATTTGTAATTGATAATTTGCCCTTAATGGATCGTTATCATTTAAACCACCTTGTGTTTGAGTTCCTAATTGTTGAGCAAATCCAAGACCTTGTGGAGGAGGTGGGGCAACATTAGATCCTAATATCCCATTTGCTTGTGATCCTAATGGATTTAATAAATTAGAATTTTGTGATTGAGATAATAAACCATTTGATGGATTTGAATGTGAACCTATTGAATTCAATAAATTAGAATTTTGTGGTTGAGGTAATAAACCATTTGAAGCAGTTGAATTTGAATTTGATGACCAAATGTGTTGATCAGTATTATTCCAAATATTTGGTTTATATGAAGCTGAAGATGACAACAGATTGGAATTGTAATTTCCATTCAATGTATCCAAACTAGAACCTGCAAACACATCAGTCAAATTATCAATAGAGCTTCTTAAGCTTTCATTTCCAGCAGGTGGAGCAAATTGAGATTGTTGAGGTTGTTGAGGTTGTTGCTGTTGTTGCGATTGAGGATTTTGAGGTTGTTGATGAGAATTAGGAATAACAGCAGCAGTTGGATTTGGGAATGGACTAAACGTTTCAGGATTAATATCTTTAGATAAACGAACACTTTGACCCCATGGTGATACCGATTCAGTAGGATTTGTATCAAATAAACTAATAGGTATTTGAGAGTCCAATCCATTAGTACCAAAACCATTAAAATTATTACCCAAATTTGTTAAACCCGGTGGTGTATCATTACGTTCACTTGAAAATGGTGGTAAATGACTTTGACGATTTAAAGAAACCTGAGAAGCTAATGGAGACGAAATGAATTGAGAATTTGCTTGATGATTCAAATTTTCAAATAAACGATTTGTACCATTTGGAACATAAGGTTGAGTAGATGGGAATTGTTGTTGTGCTTGAGCAAATTGAAATTCTGGATTAGATGCAATTGAAGAAGATCTACCTTCAAAAAATTGTGAACGTTGTTGTTGAAGAGGTTGTTGAAAAGGTTGTTGTTGAAGAGGTTGTTGTGATTGTGGTTGAGGTAAATGAGGAGGAAATTGTGGTTGAGATTGAACTTGTTGAGATTGAACTTGTGGTTGAGCATTTTGAGCTTGTTGTTGTTTTAATAACTCTTCAGAACGTAATTTTTCCTCTAAGGCTAATTTTTCATCTTTCAATTGTTGTTGTCTTCTCAACTCATCTTCAACTTTTTGCTTCTTCAATAATTCTTGCATTTCAATTTCTTCCTTAGCTTTTCTTTCTTTTTCTAATTTTTCTTCACGTAACCTTTGTTCTTCTTGTTCCTTCTTCAATGCCTCTTCTTCAAGCTTTTTCTTCTTTTCTTGAGCTAATTTTTGTTTTTGTTCTTCTTTTTCTCTCTTGATTAATTCCCTTCTACGTTTTTCTTCAGCCTTCTTTTTATCTGCTTCCAGTTTCTTTCTCATACCTTCTTGTTGTTTTCTTTTATTTTCAGCTTCTCTCTCTTCTTCCTTTCTACGTTCTTCAGCTTCTTTCTTCAAACGTTCTTCTTCCTTTTGTTGCAGTAGAATACGTTTTTTCTCCTTCTTTTTTTCTCTCTCACGGTGTTTCTTTTCTTCCTTTTGTTTCTTCAGAGCTTCTTCTTTTTCCATTTCTTCCAACAGAGCTTTGGTATATTCTTCTTGTTTCTTTCTCTTATAAGCTTCCAAAAGACTTTGTCTCAACATCTTGGTGGTACACAGTTGAAGCATCTGTCTACCTTCTTCCAATTGTTGTTCTTCATCAATACCATCATCACTATAGTCTTCATTTTCAGCTTCATCATCTTCCTCTTCTTCATCATCTAATTCTTCTTCCAAATCATCTTCATCTTCATCCATATCTGATTGTCCTTGTTGATGATTATGATTATGATGGTGATGTTCTAATCCGTGATGATGTTGATGATGACCTTGATGTTCATGTTGATGTGGATGTACATGAGAATGTTGTTGATGTGTATTATTGATGGATCTTGAACTTGATTGAATATAATGTTCTGAATCATCATGATCAAAATCATGATCATGATTGTGAGTACTATGTGAATGTGTTTCTCCACTATCATCTATATTATCAAGAGCATCATCTTGTAAAACTCTTAATTCTTGTTTTTCTCTTTGTAATTGACTTTGTAATTCTCGTTGTCGTTGAAGTTGTAATTGAATCAAAACACGACGTTCTTTTTCAGTTGTTGCACTTAATTGATCTTCTTCAAGATATTCAGAATCAACTCCTTGTTGAGGATATTGTACATGTTCAGATTCACTTTCGAAATATTCATCATCTTCATCATCATATTCTGCAACTTCTTCATCTTCCTCATCTTCATCATCTTCAAAAGCGTCTTCATTATCATAATCATGTGACTCTTCCTCTTCTTCTTCTTCAATTTGATTATTTGTAGCATTTGAACCATATGATTCAATTTTTCTATTATATTGATTTTGTCTTTGTATTCTAGATTCTGCTAATTTTTCCATCATTTCCAGAAATTTTTTACCATCATTTTGTAAAAGATCTTCTGCTACTGACATTATACCATTTCTTCTTTGAGTTTCTGAAGATCTATTAGAGCGCTGGGCCTGTTGTTGATTCTGTTGATTTTGGTTCTGTTGATTTTGTTGATTCTGTTGACCCTGCTGACTTTGCTGCTGTTGCTGCTGCTGTTGCTGCTGCTGCTTTTGTGCTCTTTGTTGTTGTTGTAGCAGTTGTTGCTGATGTTGTTGTACCTGTTGCTGATGTTGTTGAATATTTGAAGATGAACCATTTCGACTTCTATTTTGTAAATTATTTTGTCTAATTTGTTGATCATGTTTATGTTTTTGGAATTGATTTTGTTGCTTATTATTAATGTTGAATAATTCAGCAGCAATTAATTCTTGAGTATCAATTCCATCAAAATAATTATCATAAAGATTTTTCAATTCTTGTTCAATAATTTCTCTTTTACGACCACAAACAGAACAATTACATGTGATTCTTTGTTGTTCTTTCATAACTTTGAATACAGAATCTCTTTCCAGATTTAATAAATTTTTCTTTTCATCAGGTGAAAGACTTGACCAATATTCTTTTAATTGTTCATTTAAATCATCTTGATCATCAGGTATTAATTTATCAGAATTATTTTTGGAATTTTTAGAAGATTTAATTGTATTATTTACAGATGATGGATTTGATTTTGTTTGATGTTGAGGTTCCAAACTTTGTACAATAACATCACCATTTGAATTTTGTTTTAAAATTCTTGAATCTGGATAAACAAAATCTGGATCATTAAAACTTAATTCATTTATAGTTTCACCATTTTCACCGTTTTCACCATTTGATTTCTTAGACTTTGACTTCTTCTTCTTTTTCTTATTTTTTTTAGTACCAGTAGTTTCATTTGTTGATATTTGAGATTGATTTTGATTATTATATTCAAATTGTATACTTGATCCATTAACTAGATTTGTTGAATTACCACCACCATTGCTTTTAGGCATATTTTGTCTTTGTAAATTACTAGACATCCTATATCAACGATGTTTATTGTGAAATTATCCAGTTTATTATTCTTTTATTCAATTTCAGATCAAATTTGTAAATAACTTCAGCGGCATATAACAATGTTCTTGAATCTCTTTCCCTTTTTTTTTTCTTCTTTGTGAATGTCAAAAAAAACAAAACAAAACGAAACCAGTCAAAATTTAGTATTTGGATTATCTGGCTCTATGATAATAGTGATATCTATTGGATAGCCTTGAATATAACACAGTTGATGTCTTACTGATCAATTCTTTTAACTTTCCAAATAACTTCACCACTTTGAAGATCTTTTGAATTTGTGTTCAAAATTATAATACCAAGATTTTAACTTGATTAGCCTTCAATACAAGTAAATATCAGTCTAGATAGGTACCGGATTGAATTTCTTTGAAGTGTGATACCCTTTCAAACCACTTGAGACTTTATGAAATTGAAGTTTTTTGGTAACAAGTTCAATAAATGGTATAACAGCCTTTAACTACTAAATATTCAGCGTTCAAACTTCACCATACTAATTTAAAAAACTCCAATTACCGACAATTTGAAAATTTAGAAAAAGCAAAATTCGCGAAATAGTAGCGTACTAATCGATTATATAATATGTATGTAAGCATTTAGGTAATCGTAAATTCAATATTTTTTTATTTTATTTTTAAATTATTTTCGCGGAGCTTCTCAGAGGAGGGTAAATTTCTGGCTTAAAATTATTATATTTATATTATTGCAGTGTATAGTGGACACCAATAGACAGATGAATAGTTGAATGTTGACATGTTGAGATTAGTTGTTGATGTTGAGTATATAAGGTGGTATCGGAGGTAGTCGTTGATGGAACCCGCTATACAGGTCTTGTGATTCTTCTTCTTCACCGGTATTTCATTGAATCGAGATGGTCTATAAATCCCGAGAAATCATCAAGTACAGATCTCAAACACTGGCTTATATATAGATCAGATTTTGAAAACATGAGATATTATCTCATCGTATAGAAGACTCGATACCATATGTGTGTTATTTCAACTAATACCTAGGTGTTTCTTCGTTTGTTTAACCCAGTTCCTTACTTCTTTTACCAGCTGTGTAGCAGTAATCTCTCTATTGCCCCATTTATAATTATACACAAAATCAACATTTCCAAAGTGTGGGTTACGGCAAATTGATTGTAGTATATTAGAACCCTTTCTACATCTATACCTTTCAATTATCAACGGGATCCTTGTCTCTTCCAATACTTGGTATATATCTTGTGGCTCTTAGTCTGTAGAAATCTGAAGCGTTCGTTTGAAGAGAGCATCAAAATCACAAAATAGGGGAAATAAAACATCAGACACCAAAAGTTGAATCGTCTCAAGCTAAAACGCGTCTATTACAACCACAAAACTACAATCACCAGAAACCACCAAAAACAAACACTCAACACATACACAGTGGAAATCCAAAGAACACTACAATTACCACCTTTGATAGTCTCATCATTTGATTATTCATCACCAAATCTTTTCATATTGTGCTTCATTAAAAGTGTATCACGAATTCCTTTTGCAAAGGGCCACCAAAAAGAAAAAAATAACCAAAATCCATCTTTGATATCAAAAAATCAAATCCTTTTACATCCAAATACCAATCAATAAATCTTTTTTCCCCTTCAAAACCAGTCAGTTCGAACTACTGAAAGAAGGAGAGTCAACTCACAATCACAACTGCAACATCAACACCACCCACTGTTATACACAAATTCCTCCATGTATTCAGCATCGCAACCAACACTGGAACGCCCAGAGCGTTTAGAACGTCCTTCTCTGTCATATGGCAACTCCTATAATGGGAATAATCAAAATCAACCACAATCTTCATCCACAGTACAACAAGTTGGTCAACCGCTACCGCAGCCTATACCTCAACAACAACATCCTGGATCTCAAGGTACCCCTCCACCAAATAGAAGAAGAGGATCTTCTCTGGGGAATTTTACTTCAAATCTATTTTCAAATATAACAAGTTCTTTAAGAAATAATTCTTCATCAAATTTGAATTCAAATGGTCAAAATCGTTCAAGAGCAAGTTCAACTTCAAGATCAAATTACCAATCAAATAATAATTCACATTCTCAAGTAAATATACAAAGAGGTAATAGTGCAGGAAATGTACCATTATATTCACAATCTCATACCCCATCAAATTTAAATCATGAACATTCAACATCAACTCCACAATCTGCAAATAACATCACCATGGAGGGCGCTACACATTATTTTGATAATTCAGCATTAGCAACAACTCCAATCGAAGATTCAAGATTATTACAAGGTCAAACAAGAGCAAATTCACTGGCTATTCAACAAAATAAACAAGATCCAGATGGAACTTATTCTATAAGATTAACTCCATTTATTGATCATAGTTCATCTTCAACTGGGTTATATTTTAGTCCTGTATTGAGGAAAACTAAACCAGGCTCTAAATTATCATTAGGTAGATATACTGATAAAGTTAGAGAAGCCGCTCAAGCACCACCAGGTTCAGATTTACCAGTTGTTTTCAAATCAAAAGTTGTTTCAAGAACTCATGCTGAATTCATTGTTGATTATGAAGGAAATTGGTTTATTAGAGATTTAAAATCTTCTTCAGGAACTTTTTTAAATCATATTAGATTATCACCTGCAAGTGTTGAAAGTGCAATTACACCAATAAATAATGGAGATGTATTACAATTAGGTATGGATTTTAGAGGTGGTGTAGAGGATATTTTCAAATGTGTTAAAATGAGAGTTGAAATGAATAAATCATGGCAAAGAAAAGCAAATCAATTTAATAAAGAAGCTCATGAAAGATTAAGAACTTTAGCACTGAATAATAACTCAACTGAATTAAGTGAATGTGCTATATGTTTATTAAAAGTTAAACCTTGTCAAGCTGTTTTCATAAGTCCTTGTTCTCATTGTTGGCATTATAAATGTATACGACCAATTGTTGTTAAAAGTTATCCACAATTTTTATGTCCAAATTGTCGTGAAACTTGTGATTTAGAAGCTGATCTGGATGAAGATGAAGAATCTTCTGAATCTGAAGATGAATCAATGAATAATGCAAGTCAAGATGATCTGAATAATGGTCCTACTAATGTTGGATCAAATAAGAATCAAAATAAATCTAATAGTTCAGGTTCTGCTGAAGATTTAATACTGGAAGAAGAACTGTCAAATGAAGAATAAAGTATTATTTCTTAAAATATCGGACATTTCTTTGCATTACATATCATTTCATCGTTTATTTCGGCATTTATTTCATATTACAATTGTATCATTACACTTGTTTTCATTAGTGGTTTGATTGATTTTTATTTCATATAGATTCATTCACAACAACATTTCATTTTTTTAGATATTTCTGGGGAGTACATATTTGGTCATTTTTAAAGTTTTTTTTTTCTAATTCATTTTCATTGAATATTGGTTTCATTTTTTCAATTTTATTCGCTTGGTTCTTACATTAGTTTTATCAATATATCATTCATTCATTAGAAAAAACATACAAAAAACATAAAATGTAGTCAATCATTAGAATCAATATAAATTCAGGTGATCCAATTTTAAACTACATTCATTCTAATAACCTCAAAAGAACATCTTGTAAATCACTTCTACCCTTTGGAGATTTCCAAATTTCATGATCACCATCAGCAATTTTCCATTCTTTTGTATTTGAACTAATTTTAGTTAATTGTCTTTGCCAATTCCCCCAATTCAATGATTTTTTAATAACATAATCAGAACTAACAACAGAAATTGGTATATCAACCAAGGAACTCTTAGAACTAATAACTTCATTATAAGATAATACACTTGCACTGATTTGTTCTTGTAATCTTGCTCTAAGGTATTGTCCCTGGACATGTAAATCACGTCCATAGATACGATCTCTTGATCCATGATGTTTAAATAACCATGAAGCTTGAGCTGAAAGACCCAATGGTGAAAAAAATCCACGAAGCCATAATTTCAAACCTGCCCCAGGTCCCATTGATGAAACACCTTTTGGTAAAGGTTCTCTTTTTTTGGTTTTACTATTTGGATCTTTTAATAATAAATCTTCATGCCATGAATCAACTAATAATATGGATTCAATTTGTGCTGTATTATGAGAAGCGAAAACTGTTGAATATAATCCACCAATATCAAACCCCACAAGAAGGAAAGGACCATTAATTTTTTGTTTCCTTAAAGCTTCACTTAATAATTCACTCACAATTGATATTGAAACTGGTGATGGTGAAGAATCTGAAAATCCAAAACCTGGACGATCATAAATACAATATCTATCAATTTTATTCAAATGATATAATTCTTCAACCCATTCACTAAATTCTTCATTTGAATTATGACCTGATTCTAATAATAATATTGGTTGTGATGATGATTCGTTTGTTGATACATCACCAAAACATGAAAGATGTAATCTGAATGAATCTTCTTCAACTGGGACCAGTTCACCCCATGGTTTTACTCTTAAAGTATCAAAAACATGTAAGATAACATTTAAACTAATGAATGAAACATAAATTAATAAAACAGTTTTGAAAACATTTCTTATAAATATCACAACCCATTCAGTTAATGTACGTCTTGTTTCCACACGTCCAGTAAGTCTAATCTCTTCATGAATTTTACCTTGTTCAACCAAGTATTCACTAATTGAAGTGAAAATAATCGTCAAGAATGCCCATAATGCACTTAAAGTACCAACTTTACCCATTTGTTCCCTTTGAAATAATAATAATAAGATTATTACAAATCCAATAACACCAGCAGTTATATATCCTAATAATCTTTCAAGTTTTGAAGGAATTTTGAAGAAAGCTAATGTAGTTAATGTTGAATATAATGAAACAAGAACAAAATTTATTTCCAAGAATGAACGACCTTTATTATTTAATCCTGGTATTGAAACAAAATCACTTAATAATAATAGTATGAACCATATTGTTGATAAGAATGAAAATGTATTCAATAATAACTTAGCAATCTTAACATTTGACACGTTTAAAGGTGATACACCTGGATCGTCTGGTGATAAAAGAGGTTGTCTTTCACTATCATTAGGGAATTGATTTGTACCACTAGCACTTCCACCACCACCAACTACTCTTGAACTCTTCTTTGGTCCATTGTCTTGATGTTGATGATCATTATTGTTATCAGTTGCACCGTGATCAGTGTGTTGTCTGTTTGTATCTGCTGAATCAGTAGAATCTTCAGATACCATTATATCTTTAATTCAATTCAAATATATTCAGCTATTGTTTATAACTGAAATATATATTCATGCAAAAGTTACAACTATGTGCCAAAATTGAAATTCCAAATTAATCCCTATGTGTTGCTACTCATTTCACGATCGGATATTCGCGCTGTTTTCTGGGGGAGCCAGCCTAAATTTAGGCTGCTCTGTGCCTAAGCATTGAGCGTAGACAGAGAGGCAGACGGCCACTGGACGGACCGACAGCCAGGGAGAAGAAATAGGCATTAGGCAGGGAAAATTACCCCTGACCCGCCTAGAAGATCTGCAGAATCCAGACTACAAATTTAGAAAAATCCCACCACGAATTGTTGGAAAATTGGAAATTCAAAACAAAAGCATGCAAAATTTAAGAGTAAAACCAAAACTTTTTTTGATCAACTTGTTTAATTCAATAGAAACTATACAATTAATAGACTGGCTGCTTTTGCTTCATTTCTTGTCTCGAACATATTTGCTAACTCGTCTAATAAGCCATTGTCAACAAAATAAGGAAGAAGTCGCTTAGGAATTGACAAGGAAGCTAGCGCTTAACAAAATAAAATGGATCCTTCAATTCCAATAGGGCTTCCTCAGCATATTGTTGAAGAACTACAGGAACTGAATAATGAATTCAGCGAGGGATATCTGACTGAAAAAGGTTATATCAAAAAGAAGAGACTGATACTGTCCAAATATGGAACGCCCAATACTCAAGTTTCAACACCTGATCACCCAAACCATCATAATAGAGCATATAGTGTCAATTCAGGATTAACAGGAATTTCACTAGACTCATCAAAGGCAAATGCCCTATCGAGACAAGAATCAACACCTCCTACATCTGGAACCGAATTACAGAAACCATTGGATCCTAGAGTATTGAGTTCAGAGCCTAATGGGCCAGAATCATTTGATACGTTAGGTACTATTCTAAGGCATAGAAGTTCAACTTATCCAAAAGAACAAGCTATAATAGTTGTTGATTCAAAAGGTAAAGAAACTGTGACCATATCTTGGGAAAAATTATATTTAAAAGCAGAAAAAGTGGCTCAACAAATTAAAGATAAATCAGGTCTATATAAGAATGATCGGGTTTGTTTAATATATCAAAATGTTGAAGTTATTGATTATACAATTGCATTGTTTGGATGTTTCTTAGCAGGTGTTGTTGCTGTTCCAATCACATTAGATTTAAGATTAAATGAAATTATACAAATTATGAATCAAACACAATCTCATTTATGTCTAACATCAAAACAAGTTGCAGAATATTTAGATAAAAAAGTCACTGCAACTTCTAAAATAAAATGGCCAAAAGGTTTAGAATTCTGGAAAACAACTGATTTTGGTACATATCATCCTCAAAAGAAACAAGACCCACCTGCATTACAAGTACCAGATTTAGCATATATAGAATTTGTTAAATCTCCAGATGGTGAACTAAGAGGTGTTGCTATTTCACATAAAACTATAATGCAACAAATGAATTCATTAACAAATATTTTCTCATCAAATCCAAATTATAATGGTAAACCATATAAAAGATCTGATATTTCATTTACTAGAACTAGAAATGTTATGCTTAATATTCTTGATGCAAGAAAATCAGTTGGGTTAATTGTTGGTACTTTATTGAATGTCTTTTCTGGGAATTTAATGATTTGGACTCCTTCAAGTTTATTAGATATCGCAGGTTTATATGCAAATATTATAACAAGATTTGGTGTCACTATTCTTTTAAATGATTATTTGAATTTGAAACAAGTTGTTTATAATTATCAATCATTCCCACAGTACACGAGGAAATTTTCCAAAAAAGAAGTTGATTTTTCGACATTAAAATGGTGTTTGATTTATAGTTCTATTGTGGATGGTGAATTTCATGAAATCCTAACGAATCGTTGGTTAAAACCATTAGGTTGTAAAAACGTGGATAATGTTGTTGCACCTTTGTTAACATTAAGTGAATTTGGTGGTATGGTTATATCAATGAGAGATTGGTTAGGTGAAGAACATAAATTGAATGCCACTTTGAATCAATCCTTGATTGATGATGGTGATTCAATGGCAAGGTCAGTTTCCAACTTATCAGAAGTTCTTATAGATAAAAATTACTTGACAACTAATACAGTCAAAGTAGTATCAGATAGACCACCACCTATTGCTGAAAGTTTTAGATCATCAGGTTTAATTAGAATTGGATCTTTTGGTTTCCCATTACCAGATGCTACTTTGGCTATTGTAAATCCTGATACTTGTTATCTTTCAGGTGTTATGGAAGTTGGTGAAATTTGTATTGATAGTGTTTCATTACCAGGTGGATTTTGGGGTTTACCAACAGGTACAGAAAATATTTTCCATGCTCGTTGTAGAGATCATGAAGGATTTTTAGACTTGGAATTTTTAAGAACAGGTTTACTTGGTTTTACGTATAATGGTAAAGTTTATGTTTTAGGTCTTTATGAAGATAGATTAAGACAAAGAGTTACATGGATTGATAATAAAACCATAAAATCCGATGATATTCAATATAAATATCACTATTCTGATCATTTAGCTTACACATTAGCAAGAGCTATCCCTCAAAGAAGAGTTTCAGATTCATCTGCTTTTGATATTTTGATCAACAATGAATATTTACCTGTTGTTGTTATTGAAAGTGCATTTGCAGTACCATCTGAAAGTGGTATTGTTGATATACCAGAAGTTGATATGATTGCATCAAAGAGTTTTGTTGTTCTTGAAAGATATCATAATGTTCGTCCATATTGTGTGTTAATTTTACCACCAGATACATTACCAAGAACAATCAAGAGTGGGATTCCTGGTATTGCTAATATGTTGTGTAAAAGACAATTTGTTGAAGGTACTTTAGCATCTGTTTATATCAAGTATAACATCAAAAGATCAATCACAGAAGTTCCAAGATCAAAATTCTATTTAGATAGTATTTGGAGTAAAATCGTATCTGATCAAAGACATTTATCGTTACACGATATGGAGGATCAATACTCAGGATTAGATTTCCGTGATACATCAATTGATGATAGAACAAAAAAACCATTGACTGATTTTGATTCATTATTGGAAATTTTACAATGGAGAGTTAAACATCAACCTGATGAACTTGCCTTTTCCACAGTCTCAAGAGGAACAGCTGCTAAACAATCAAGTTGGAAGAAATTTGACAACAGAGTTGCAGGTGTTGTTTCTTTAATTTTAGATAAGGTAAAGAAGCATAAAATGAGGGTTGGTGATCATATAATCTTAATGTTTACATTATCTGAAGATTTTGTCACAGCAGTTTATGCTTGTTTGATCACTGGTATGATTCCAATTCCATTAAATCCAGTTGATGTTAACAGATTGAATGAAGATATCCCAATTCTTGTTAGTATCATTAGAGATTATAAAGTAAAGACTATTTTTGTCAATAGTGATGTTGAAACAATTTTGAAAAACAAACCAGTTTCACCCTTGTTGAAAGAGTCAAATGCATATCAAACTATAAAATTGAGAAATACTTCAAAAGCTAAAACAAGTGCTTCACTTTCGAATCTTCAATCAAGAGTTGATACTATATACAAGGTTAAATCAGTCGTTGAAGATAACTCAACTGTTTTGATTTGGTTAAACTTCACTGAAGATGGTCGTCGTATCGCAGTGAAACTCAGTCATAAGACAATTTCATCTATTTGCAAAATCATGAAAGAAACTTGTCAATTAGAAAGTAAAAACCCTGTGATATCATGTGTTCGTAATACATCAGGTATTGGGTTTATTCAAAGTGCTCTCATTGGTGTTTATTTGGGATCAGCAACTTATATTATTCCACCATTAGATTTTGCCACAAATCCCTCATTATTCTTTTTAACTCTTGCTAGATATAAAGTTAAAGATGTTTATGTTACACCTCAAATGATGGAATATGCTTTAAGAAGAGTTAAATCCAAAGATTTTGTTTTGGATAGAGTTAAAAACTTGATGATTGGTTATGATGGTAGACCTGATGTTAATCTGATTAAGAATGTTGCTGTTCAATTCTCACCAACTAAATTAAGCTCATCAGCGATCAGTCATATTTATTCTCATAACTTCAATCCAATGATTACTTCAAGATCATACTTGGCATTCGATGCTATTGATTTATGGATTGATCCAGATGCATTACGTTTAGGTTTAATCTCCATTGTTAATCCATCAAATAATCCAAATGCCATTCATCTTCAAGATTCAGGTATTGTTCCAGTTTGTACTCAAATTGCAATTGTTAATCCAGAAACACGCAGATTGTGTAAAGTTGGTGAATACGGTGAAATTTGGGTTTGCTCAGAAGGGAATATTGAAGGTACATTAAGTAAATTGAATAACAAGAGTGGTGAAAGTTTTGAGAAATATCAATTTAACGCAAAAATTGAAGGAGGTGACCATAGTTTGAATTATATTAGAACTGGTGATTTGGGATTCTTACATAATGTTTCAAGATTTGATCAATCAACGGCAATTGATTTTCAACCATTATTTGTCCTAGGTCAAATTGCTGATACATTTGAATCTATGGGTTTATCACATTTTGCATCTGATGTTGAAAAATCAATTGAAAGATCACATCCTGATATTAGATCAGGAGGTAGTTGTGTTTTCAAAGCTGGTGGTTTTGTAATTGCAGTCATAGATTCATCAAGAGGAAGATTTTTATCTTCATTAGTCCCAGTTATTTTCAATAAAGTTCTTTCCACACATTATTTAGTGATTGATATAGTTATTTTCACAAAACCAAAAGGATTTCCATACTCAAGATTAGGAGTTAAACAAAGAAAAAGAGTTGTTGATCACTTTGTTTCTAAGAAATTACCAATTCAAGCACAATATGGTTTAAATCAAGGTGAACCAAGTTTAATTAAAATGGTTCAAGATTTTGAAAATATTTCTGAAGTTAGTTCTTTACATACAAAAGTTGAAGATAGACCAATGTCATTCCAATCATCTCAATTGGAAGTTCAAAAATTAGATAATTTAACCTAGACAATATTATTTTAATGACCAATAATTAATAATTTTAATGAAAATGATTGCAAGTAATTAGTAATTGGTTGCATCATGTGTATAATATTTAATCGTACATTACAATGTATTCAGTTCTTTAAACACTACATCTTTGTAGCTCAATTTTCCTTAAGTGTATCATACAGGGCGTGAATTATCTATACATGGGATATCATTAACGACGACGTGGAGCTCTCATTTGTGCAATTCTTCTACCTGGAATTCTTGATTGTGGTTGAGAAGGGGTACCAGCAGGTGTACCAAATGCAGGAGCGCCAGGAGTACTACCTAAAGGTGTACTACTAGCAGGAGCAGCACCAAATGCAGGTATTTGAGAAGCACCAAATCCAAATCCACCTGCATTGGGTTGTTGTGGAGCACCAAAAGCTGATTGTTGTGGAGCAGCAAATGGGGTATTATTACCTTGAGCACCAAAAATTGCAGTTGGGTTATTATTTGTAGAACCACCAAAATTTAAATTAACGTTATTCCCAGTATTAAAAGCTGGTTTAGCAGCTGGGGTATTATTACCACCAAAAACTGAAGCAGGATTTGGAGCTGGAGCATTAGAACCAAAATTAAATGGAGTTGAAGAAGCTGGTGCAGCAACGTTATTTGTGGATGTTGTATTACCGAAAACTGAAGCAGGTGCAGGTGTTGATCCAATACCACCAAAATTGAATGATGGTGCTGATTTTGTTTCATTATTTGTTGTTGATGATGCAGCACCAAATACACTTGATGGTGCTGGTTTATTTGTATCACTTGAACCACCAAAATTGAATCCTAATGATGGTTTAGCAGTCGCAGGTGCAGCAGAAGGTCCACCAAAGCTAAATGAAGGTTTATTATCTTGAGATGGTTGTGATGTGGCACCAAAACTGAATGATGGTTTATTTTCTTGTGTTGTTGTAGTTGAAGTAGCAGCAGGAGCAGCACCAAAGCTGAATGCAGGTTTTGTTGGTGCAGGGGTTGATGAATCTGGTTTAGATGGGGTACCAAAACTAAATGAAGGTTTTGCGGTTTCACCAAAATTAAAAGTAGATTTTTTAGTTGCAGGTTCTTCAGATTTTGTTTGATCAGTTGAAATTGTTGATGAATTTGAACCAAAATTAAATCCAGTTGAAGCAGTAGAACCAAATAATGATTTTGGTTTTTCAGATTCTGTTGATTCTTTTGGTTTATCTAATGTCGCACCAAAACTAAATGCTGGTTTTTTAGTTGATGGTTCTTCAGATGATGCTTTTGGAGCACCACCAAATGAAAATGTTGGGTTTGAAGGTTCTTTGGATTCTTCATCTTTCTTTTCTGTAGGTTTTGATCCAAATAATGAAGATCCTGTAGATGATGCACCAAATGAAAATGCAGGTTTTGTTGATGATTCTTCAGGTTTTGAACCAAATGAAAATGAAGGTTTTGTTGATGGTTCTTCTGGTTTTGAACCGAATGAAAATGAAGGTTTTGGTTCATCTGGTTTGGAACCACCAAAACTAAAAGTTGGTTTATCCTTTGATTCACCTTTTGATTCATCTTTTGAAGCTACACTACCAAAACTAAATGGTTTTGGAGCTTCATTTTTGGATGATTCTTCAGTAGGTTTAGCACCAAATGAAAAACTTGGTTTTAGATCAGTTTTTGTTTCACCAAATGAAAAACTTGGTTTTGGTTTATCATCAGTCTTTGTTTCACCAAATAATGGTTTTGATTTATCATCTTTCTTTGTTTCACCAAATGAGAAACTTGGTTTTGGTTTATCATCATCTTTTGAACTTGGCTTAGAACCAAATGAAAATGATGGTTTTGATTGAGTTGAATTTTCATCATTAGTCTTTGTAGCTAATGAAAACCCTCCTTCAGTTGAAGCAGAAGATGATGGAACTGAAGATTTTTTATCCTGGTTAGAACCAAATGAAAAAGGTTTTGAAGTTAGTTTATCTTCAACTTTTGAACCAAATGAAAATGCTGGAGTTGAAGTTTCTTTAATTTCTGTAGTTTTATTCCCAAATGAAAATGAACGTTCTGGAGCAATTGGTTTCTGAGATTCAACTTTGGATGAATTTTCATCATTTAATTCTTCAATTTTTTTATTATTCAAGAAATTAAAACCAGCACTTGGTCCAATTGTAGATTTTGATTCTTTTATTTCTTTAACAGGTTCACTTATTGGTTGTTCCTTTTGTTCTTTAATTTTTTCAACTTGTGTTGTTTTCTTATTTAATAAAGCATTCAAAGTTCCCTCGGAGACAGGTAATGATTTATTTTGGATTGGTTTAGAATCAGGGAATTTAACAGGACTTATACCATTAGCATCATTAATTTCTTTAACGTCATATAAAATTTCACCAGAAAATTTCCCAAATTTTGATGAATTTGATTTAATTTTATCAGTTTTAATTTTTTTCAAAACTGGACCTTGTGATTGTAAACTTGGTATCGTATCAGTTTGAGTTGAAGCTTCAACATATTTTGATTTACTTGTTGATACAAGAGCATTTGAATTATTATAAATTTCATTAGATTTTTTAGCAACATTAGAACCAAAATTTCTTGAATTATAAAAATTACTTTGTCTCCATTTTTGTCTTTTTTTAAACAATTCTAATCTTTGATTAGGTCTAAGTGGTATTATAGGAGGTCTTTGAATGATTTGATTATTAATTTCAATTTCTAAATTTGAATCACTATGTTTTCTTTTTGATTGAATTTCATCATCTTTATTGATCCGTATACGTTTTCTTTGATCTAAAGCACCATCATGATCTCTGGGTTCTAATGAATCAATGAGTCTT
Organism: Hansenula ciferrii; assembly: GCF_000313485.1. Classification (NCBI taxonomy): domain Eukaryota; kingdom Fungi; phylum Ascomycota; class Saccharomycetes; order Phaffomycetales; family Wickerhamomycetaceae; genus Hansenula; species Hansenula ciferrii. The sequence goes on from NW_011887711.1 coordinate 68,880, forward strand.
TTGGAACTCTCTAAACTCATAATGATATGTGATCTTATCAAGATCAAATTGAATTCAAAGTTGTTTCTCGATGTTGATATTGTTGTTGGTAAAATTCTTTGTTTACTTTCTGAAATCTCAAATTTTTAATTTTTTTTTTTTGGAAGGAAATCAAAAATTCGGAACGTCCACTACAAATTAATTTGAAAACTATATAAACTAAACAATTTCCATTTTATTTTCCATTTAATTTCCTATTCACTTTCCAATCAAAGAAGTTAAAAACTTATGATTCAATAACTCAGAAGCACCAGGTCTTTTGGTATAATCCAATATAAAACATTGTTCTTGAAAATCCCTAGCCTCTTGGGTACACCATTTGGGAATCTCTGGAGTATTATGAGTACCAATTTTAAAAATTGCTTGCATTTGACTAAAATTTGGGAATGGATGTTTACCTGTAAACATCTCTACAATTAAACAACCAACTGACCAAATATCTGCTTTGGAAGTTGTTGCTATTTGTTTCACCACCTCGGGTGCCATCCAATAAACTGAACCTTGTAATGAAGCTCTTTTAGCAATGTTATTATTTGATGGATTTAATTTTTTAGAAATACCAAAATCTGATATTTTAACTTCACCTTTTATATCAATTAGGATATTTGCACCTTTTATATCTCTATGTATAATATTTTTAGAATGTAAATAATTTATACCTATTAGGATTTGTCTTGTAAAATTTCTAATTAATGGTTCTTCAAATGGTCCATAATTTGTCAACATTGTATTTAGGGATCCACCAGGAACATATTCCAAAAAAATATTTAGGTGAACATCATCAGAACTTGAACCCAAGTAAGTAACAATATTTTCATGATGTAATTCTTTTAATAATGTCATTTCATGTTGTAAAGCTTCAATAACTTTTTGATGAAGTTCATTATCATTATTTTGTCCATTATTCTGTCCATTACCACCATTACCACCACCACTTTGTGATTCATCTGATAAAATTGGTCTTAATTCAACTTGTTTAACAGCCATTAATTCACCAGTCATTGAATTCATACCCAAATAAACAGTACCAAAACTACCAGACCCAATTCTTGCACCTTTTAACCAATTTGTTGGACCTGATGATAAATCAACATTATTTAAAGTTTGAGTTATATAATCTGGATGTGTTGAATCTTGATCATCTTCATCACTATCAGAATCTGGATTAAATAATTCAATTTTAGAAGTACGATCACTATCTATAGAACTTGCTAATGAAAATCTTTGTTTTGGTTTATCCATTGAAGATTGTAAATTAAGGGAATCCATAGTTCCAATATTTGAATTTGAGCCACCAAGGGTTGAAAATCTTGCACGATCAATTTGATTATTATTACCAACAAGTATATCCCCCACTGTAGATTTTCTTTGACCGCCACCACCTCCTATTGTGGACATTCTTATAGAATATCTAACAGAATTCCTTATAGTTTGTTGTAATTTAGTTTGATTAGTTTCAGGGAAATATTGTGAAATATTTGTTGAAATTAATTGACTTGAAGGTCTTTGTCCAAAAATACTTCTAAATTGTTTATCTTGTGATTGATCAACCTCAAGGGATTCAAATTTATCCAAATTTTTAGGTTCACGAGATATATATCTCTTGGAAACTTCTATAGCATCTGACGAGGGAGTTTCATTTTTTGGACAAAATAATATTCTTGATTTTTCAATACGATCATTTGAATGACATATTGTAACTAATTCAACATCAAATAATAAATGTAAATTACCATTTATATCAGTTAAATAAGAATCATAAAAACTTGGTGTCTTGTTTGGTAAATCTAAGAATTTAATTAATTTTTTCTTTATTGAAATTGCATTAAAACAACCACTAACATTAATTTTAACTGTACTACCATTTTGTAAAATGAATGAAACAAGGGATTTTTCATTTTTTAAAGGAGGTGGATCTAATTTAAATTCAGAATTATGATTATTTGAAATTAAAGTTGGTATTGAAATTGATCTTTTTGGTGGATTTTTCGATATAATTTCATTAAATATTTCATCAGGTTTTATTAAATTTATTAAATTTGAATTTTTTATTGATTTAATACCAATATCTAATTTTAATCGATCACCTATTTTATGAATTCCAATGTCTTTTAGTATAGATGAATCTAAGAATTGTAAATCATCAAAAGTTATTGAGTTATCTTGAGAAGTATTAGTATCAGATCTTTGTTGCATAATGGAATTAATACTCACTTTGGAAATTTCCATGATATTGATCTAATCCAAGTTCTTTTAACCAATCCAGTAGTTTACTATGATGTTAGTATGTTATTTAATGAGAATATGACTGACTCTACTCACTCTGAACTCATTTTCTCTGGTTGTTTTGGTGTAGTTTTGATAATTTCTAGTACAAATTAGTTTTTGCTGGTTTCAGATTTAAATTTATGTGGGAAAAAAGAACCACGAAAGGAAGAAATCACTTGAACAGGAACTAGACAGGAACTAGACAGAAGAACACAAAGAAGACTAGACAGAAGACAAAGTTAGACAGAGAATGAGTGAACAGAATCAACAGAATCAACAAAATCAACAGAATCAACAAGATCAAAGTCAAAAGGATCCTTTGGATAATGAAGAAATCCATGTTTTATTAGGAAACAAACAAGTCAAACTCAACTCAATAAACAAACCACACGCAGTGAATCCAGTGCAACATCACCAACACCATCAACAACCAGGAAAGAACCCGTTGATCAACAACTCAGGACACAGACCGACACTGGACGATACAAAGAAGTGAATAATCTATTGTTTAATGGGATAATGGTTTATTGGTTTATTGTTTATTGCTTAATGAAATGATTTGATGATTTGATGAATTGTAGGAGAAAGCATAGGCAGGTAGACAGAAGATATTTAAAGTTGACACTAATTCTACACAGAGACTACTCTTTCTAGACAGAGATTTAATGACATTCCTTCTACTCAGTGTAATCTCCCTTTAAATCTTCCTATAACCTTTGATCTCTTCTTTTATAAAATCGCGTGTAGAAAAACATCAACATCAACAAAACAACAAAACAATAGAACTATCACACCATCAACACAATAACCACACACAACACACTGCCGCTCTACCCACAATGCTCAACAAGGGATTCACAAGACTTTTGATCTACTTGGCCACAATCATCTCACTAATCTCTCTATTCTCATACACAAAATATCATCAAGTTTCACCAATCAATATAAATTCACACCATCAATCAGATTTCATTATAACAGATTTGGAAATTAAAACATGTTTTCTGTTCACAAAGTGTCAACCATCAAATAATCCATCAAATGATTGGTATCAAATACCCAAACCTTTAAATTTCAATAACAATGGTAAGAAATCATCATTCTTGACACAACAATATCTATTCATCAAGAAAATCAAATTATCATCAATAACAAAAGAGATCCAGGTCATTCATGATTTACAAGTATCAGAATCCAACGATGATAATCAAAGATGGTCTTTCAAACGCTCTGAATATGATCCTACAAATTCAAACGAATACGTCTATAACATTGATGTTTTATTTGGTCTTGATGCTATTGATCCAAGACCTGATTGGAAATTAATCAAAATTCCAATAATTGATATCCAAAGTGAAGTACCAATTTATTTAACTTTGAAAACATCACCAACAACTACTGACTTATCACACCCAAAGATCCAAATTCCAATAGGTTCAAATTATAAAATCTTACAAGTTGCAGATTTACATTTTAGTACAAATGAAGGTACATGTCGTGATCAATACCCTGAAATCCAAGATTGTAAAGCAGATAAAAGAACTTTAAAATTCTTGGAAACCGTATTGGATTCAGAAAAACCTGATTTGGTCTTGCTTACAGGTGATCAAATCTTTGGTGATGATTCATTTGAATCTTATACCACAATCTTAAAAGCATTAACACCTTTTATAACTCGTGAAATACCATATGCTTTGATGATGGGAAATCATGATGATGAAGGTTCAGTATCTCGTCAGGAACTCATGGAATTTATTGAAAATTTACCATATTCATTAGCTCAATCGGGACCTGAAGAAATTGATGGATTTGGGAATTATATATTTACAATCAAAGATTCAGAAACTCAAAAAGATTTATTAACTTTTTATGTACTTGATTCACATAAATATTCAACTGCACCAAAAGTTAATCCAGGTTATGATTGGATTAAACCAAATCAATTATCGTTCTTAGAGAGCTATCAACAAAGTGAACGAAAATTACATGAAAATCATTTATCATTTGCACTTTTCCATATTCCATTACCAGAATATAAAAATTTAAATCAACCATATATTGGGAATTATAAAGAATCTGTAATGTCACCAAATTATAATTCCTTTGCTAGGGATTTCTTTACCAAGATTGGAGTTTCCATTGTAACTGTTGGTCATGATCATTGTAATGATTATTGTTTATTAGATTCGAATGAACAAGATCAAAATAAAATTTGGCTTTGTTATGGTGGTGCTGTGGGGGAAGGTGGGTATGCTGGATATGGTGGTACAACAAGAAGGTTAAGAATTTTCCAAGTTGATACTGGTGAAGCAACAATCAAGACTTTTAAAAAATTAGAAACTGACCCTCAGACTCCATTTGATGAACAAACTTTAGTCCTAAAGAAACAAATTGTTAATTTTCAATAGTTATATATCTCTTTTGTTAAATCTTGGATATTTCTATTCAATAACATAACACCATATTGAAATCTATAAAAATGTGCAGTATAAAATAATGGGAATATAGTTCTTTGATTTTTTGGGCTAATTTTATCAATAATATATGATGTACTACCAAATGAATAAATTTGATATTTTAAAGGGATTGCCAAATAATGTGATAACAAGTAAATTATATGAACTAGATATCCAAAACTTGAATTAATTTGTGCTATTGTATTGAAATCATTTGTGTTTAATAGCTGGGTTAAATGAGATTGTGTTAATTGATCTGGTAAGGTTTGGAAATTGGGGATTTTTAACCATTCACTTATATCACCTAGAGGAAAAATTGAAGATATGGTTTTAATTTTTCTGGATCTTTCAATTATTAAATCTTGAGTTATAGTTTCATTTTGGATCAAGAGGGAACTAAATTCTTCTTTTATTGAATTGAATTTTTGAAAAGTTGATAATTTATTTAAATTTTGTTTATTTAAAAATTGTAATTTTTTTTCCTTGATGTTTAATAATTCATTTAATTTTTGTCTCTTGATATTATTAACTTCTTTTTGCTTTGCCAATTTAGTTTTCAATTGATCTAATTTAAAAGATTCTAAAATTTGAGTATTTTCAAGTTTTAATGAAATTTTTTGAGATAATTGCTTTTTAACTTTTGATAAATCATCAATAACTAATTGTAAATTATTTAATTTCATAACTAAATCATAATTAAATGAATATAAGCTTGGTTTGGGGATCTTTGTTGATTTAACATTATTTAAATATTCCATTAGATTAAAATTTTCATTTGGTAAAAGATAAATCCCATCAAATAATGATATAAAGACACTATTCTTGAAATCATAATGAATTAAATCAATTGAATTGTTTATATATAATAAATTTGATAAATTAATATCTAAATCCATTAATAATTTCCAATTTTTAGGTGAATCATAATTACTTATCCAAATTTTTAATTTAAAACTTTGATTATTTGAATTTTTTAAATTTTCAACATTAAATTCTTGGAAATCTATATTTATTGAACGTTCTTTCAATTCACTAACATAAAAACATTGATCTCCTTGGTTCCCCTGTGTTAAATAATGTAATGAAATAAAACAATTTAAAAATTTTGAACTATTTAATTTTTGTAAATGTAATTGACGATCTAATGGAGTTTCAAACCCAATGATTTGATCCTTAGTATCTCTTCTATGCTTTGTAGGTGTTGTAGTTGTAGTAGTTGATGATCTTCTGTGATGGTGTCTTTCATTTGCATGTTCATTTAAATCTGTTGATAAATTTCTGAGGTAAACACCAGTAAGATGCCTTATACGACGCTTGAAAAGTGTTAGTATGAACTCATTTAAAAAGGGATAATAATCAACTCACTCTTTTGGGATGAAGAATACAATTCTCCACGTTGACATTGAGCGTGCTTGACATTTAAATTGACTTGTTGTTTGCTTTGCTTTGTTTTGATCTGGTAATGTTTTGGTTTTGATAAGATGCTTTTGTTTTTACATTTTTTTTATCACCGTTGAAAAACATCACCAAAACATCACCAAATATTAACAAAATCCATCAAAATAACCAACAAAAGACCAACAAAATAACCACAAGATCATGGCTTTCACAATCACTCTGGCTCACTTCTGTGATAAACACGGTCCTCGTTCCATCATGTGCACACAAACCACTGAATTAAGTCAAATGGATCAATCAACATTACCAGATTTCTCAAAAGAATCATATTGTAAATCATGTTTATTGATATATCCTAAATCAACAAAAGGTGAAAATGTTACAACTCTAAGGACAGAAGATACCAAGACAAACCATGCTTTCGTTTCAACTCAATATTCAGCTATTAAATTTCGTGTTTTAAATAGTATTGTAAGGAAATGTCTTTCAGAAGAAGCTACAATTTATGATTCAAAACCAATGTTTTTTGGAGATGAAAATAGAGGATATTCCATGACTCAAAGTTTCAAGATTAAAGATTTAGAAGCTAGAGGTTCAGAAAGAAGGTACTCATTCATTGTTAATTGTGATCAGGAACATCAAGTTTTAGAGAATTGGGATCTTATTAAAGATAGTATTCTTGTGATGATTGAATATTTACAAAAATCAAGTTTAAAGATTGAATTAGAGAATTCCAAGAATCATGAGATTTATCTAAGAGGTAAAGTTCAACATTCTAAAAGTTTAATTGAAATGTTGAAAGATGATGAATTGTTTCTTAAATTACATTTATGGAATTCTAAATTGTTGAGGAAGTTAATCAACAAATGATTGGAATATATGAATCATATGAATTGAGTGTGTTTTTGAGTCTAGGAATAGTATGAATATGTTGTACAATTGAGAATTTATATTGTCACAAAATGTCACAATTTTGGTTAAAATACTCCAAATTTGACACTTTCAACCCCCAAAAAAACATACAAAGATCAACAAGAAGCGATCAACAAAATGAGAAGAATACAATCATTAATAATTGGGGTAATTCTGGGAAATTCACCAATTAAAAGTGTCCATCTTTCCAAAGTGACTCTGTTGACTCCGTTAACTCTGCCCATTGACTCTGCTCAGATCAACTGATAACCGATCTTTTGAAAATCTGAAAATCTGAGTACAAAATACAAAAATTTACTAACAAATTTTATTTTCACTTAACAATCCACACGGCAAACCAACTTTTAAGCGCTTAAATATTTATAGAATGGTGAAATGTTTATAAAGGAGATGATTTCAGTGGTTTTTTTATTGCTTTGAAATTGTAGTGGTCTTTTAGGCTTAACCCAAAATGACAATCACAAAAGATCATAAAGTCCCATACATCAAGACTCCATTAGTTGATTGTAAAGAACTATCAGAACAATCACCATGTAGAATATTCCTAAAGCAAGAATTCATTCAACCATCGGGTTCTTACAAAATACGTGGACTTTCAAATTTAATTAGAACTTCAATTGAAGAAATTAAATCAAATCCTAATAATTTGGGTAAAACAATTCATGTTTATGCTGCTTCTGGTGGTAATGCTGGTAATGCTGTCTCTTGTGCTTCTCAATTTTATGGATTAGAATCAACAGTTGTTATACCAAAAGCTACAAGTGATAAAATGAAGCAAAAAATCTTTAAAAATGGATCAAAAATAATTGTTCAAGGTGAAACTATTGGTGAAGCTGCAATTTATTTAAAAGATGTCTTAATCCCTTCATTAGATGATTCTATTATACCTATCTATTGTCATCCTTATGATATCCCAGCTATATGGCATGGTCATTCTTCTATTATAGATGAAATTGTTGATCAATTGGCCTCTTCAAATGAATTATCAAAATTAAAAGGTATTGTTTGTTCAATTGGTGGTGGTGGACTTTATAATGGTTTAGTTCAAGGTTTACAAAGAAATCAATTATCAAAAATTCCAATAATGACTTTAGAAACAGATACTTGTCCAACTTTCCATGAATCTATTAAAGCACAAAAACAAGTATTCATTAAAAAAACCAATACAATTGCAATTTCTTTAGCTTGTCCTTATGTCTCTTTGAAAACTCTTGAATATTATAATTCTCACAAGACTAAGAATTTATTAGTTAGTGATTCTGATGCTGCAAATTCTTGTTTAAATTTTGCAAATGAATTTAATATTATAGTGGAACCTGCTTGTGGAGTTGCTTTGTGCAGTGTTTATAATAATTTGATTCAAAAAAATATTGAATTTTTTGATGATTTAAAATCTGATGATATTGTGGTTATTATTGTTTGTGGTGGGAGTTCAACAACCGTTCAAGATTTAACAAATTATAAACTACTCTATCATTAGGTATATATATTATTTATTCTTTTGTCTTTTCCTGATTAAGCTGGTCTTGATCTACATATTTATATTCAATATTAAATAAATTCAAATTTTATACTTATACAAACATAAACATAGCAACATAAAAAAGCAGAATCAAGAAAAAGCACACACGTATAATCATCTCATTACCCAGCATTTATGCAGTTTCAGGATAATTCCTTAAATCTAAAGTTAAAGTTTTGGAACTATTTTCTCTTTGTTCTCTATAAATCCCAACTAATGCATCAGATTTTTCAAATAATCCATTTTTTAAACTAATAACAATAAATTGAAAATTTGGTCCACTATTCTTTGTAATATAATTTGCAATTTTTTGAACATTATTATTATCCAAAGCAGCATCAACTTCATCTAATACAAAAAATGGAGATGGATGAAATGAATGAATTGCAAATAATAAAGCTAATGCAGCAATGGTTTTTTCACCACCTGATAAAAATTCCATATCTTTAAATCTCTTCATTGGTGGCATTGCATGATATCTAATACCTGCTAAATATGGTTCATCTTCATCTTCTAATGTTAAATAAGCTGCACCACCACCAAGTGTTGTATTATTTGCTTTAGTTAATTCTTTATAAATTGGATCAATTTTTTCACTTATATGATTAAAAGCTGAGATAAATAATTCATATCTTTTGTTTTTAACTTCTTGAAATTTTTTAACAATTACAAGTTCTTGAGATCTTGTCTTGTGTAATTCTTTTTCGATTTCTTCCATTCTTTTTTCAACTTCTGTTAATCTTTCTAATGCTTTTGTATTTGGTGATAAAGTTTCTAATTCTTTTGTAATATCTGATAATTTTTCTGTAATTTCATTTGATATTATTTCATTATCATTTTCTTTATATCTTGTGGATAATGTACTAAAATCAATGGAAATTTCATCTGCGATTGCAAAAATCTCCTCGGTATTATCGATTGGTAAATCATCTAATGAAGATCCTTGTTTTAATGGGATATTTATATTTTCAATTTTACAATTCTTCAAGAAACTTATTCTTTCAATTGTATATCTTTCAATATCTTGTTGTTGAATTTCTAAAGATTTTTTAAATGATTCATAATTGTACTGTAAATCATGTAAATTATCTTCAGAATTTTTAGATTTTTGTAATTTATCTTCAATTGATTTTTCAAAATCTAATAATTCTTGTGTTGTAATTTCTAATTCACTTTCTAATCTATCAATTTGATCATTTGTTAATTCTTTTTCTTTAATTAATTGAGTTAAACTTTTTTCATAACTTGATTTTTCAGCTTCAATTTTAGTAATACGATTTGAAGTTTCATTAAAACGTTCTTTTTCAAAATCTAATTTTTTACCTAATTTATATAATTCATTTTGATATTGATTTAATTCTTTAGATTGTTCTCTAATTTCAGATCCACTTGAATTTTCATATTCTTTAATATCTTTGAATCCTAACTTGGAACAAAATTTTTTGAAAATATCCTTCTTCAATAATTGAATATTATTTTCTTGTTCCAAAATACGTTTATTAACATCATTTAATTTATCTTCTTCTTGTTGACGTCTTTTTTCAGATTCATTTGAATTATTATAATATTTCATCTCAGCATCAACATCTAAAATTGATCTTTCTAATTCAACTCTTTTTCTTCTAACATTAACAATTTGTAAATCAAGATTACCTAATTCATAATCTAAATTTCTAATCTTCATATGATCAGGTCTTCTTTCTTGTAATTGATTTAATTCATAAGATAAATCATCTTTTAATCTTGTTAAATTTTGAACTTCAGTTTTATTCCATCTACGTTCTTGATTTTTTGCACGACCACCAGTCATTAATCCAGCTTTATGAATTAATGAACCATCTAATGTAACAACTTTAACATCAATTTTTTTACCCCATCTAATTTCCTTAGCTAATCTTAAATCATCACAAACCATTGAATTACCACATGCAAATTGCATAGCACGTTCTAATACTGGATCATAATCTATAATATCAATACTTGGTCTTGCACGAGGATCTAATTGACGTAAACGAGAATCAATTGGTTTAGCATCAATAGTATCTAAGGGAATAAAACTTGCAACACCACTTCTTTGTTCTTTTAAATATGTAATACATTGATGAGCAATTGCAGAATTTTCCACAATAACTGAATCAAAATTCTTACCCAAGATTGTTGATATAGCATTTTCATATTTTTTTTGCTTTGGTTGACATAAATCTGATAAAAGACCTTTAACACCTGGGAATAATCTTCTTAAAGTATTAACGTTTTCTCTTAATTTACGTTCTTTATTTGTTTCTCTTTGGTTTGCGTTTAATTCTTCTAATGAGATTAAAGTTTCTCTTAATCTAGAATTTAATTCATATTCTTTTGATAAAAAATTTTCATTTTCAATATTTAAATTTTTCAATTCAATTTTTCTTTGATTATAAAGTTCATTTAATTCATTCAATTCAGTAGATACTGTTGTTAAATCATTACTTAATTTTGAATGTTGACTTTTCAATTCTTCAACTCTAACATCAGCATTTGTTCTTTGATTTGATATACTTGCCAATATAGCTTTAATTTCATTTTTTTCAACATTTAATAAATTCAATTGTTCTTCTTCTGATGCACCACCTTGACTTAAATATTGTTGTTTTAAATTTTCATATTCTTGTTGATCTTCTAATGTAATATTAGAATTACTATGTTTAGCATTAAATTCCTTTTCAGCATTTGATTTAGCTTTTGTTACAACTTTAATTTGTCTTTCAACACCCTGGACATATTCTTGTTGTCTTTCAAAATCAGAACTTAGATCTTTCACACGTTTATTGAATTTTGAAATTGTTTTATTGATAACATCTTGTTGAGCATTTATTGGTAAAAGTTCTTGCTTTTTAGAATTTATATCTGATTTTTGTGAATCAATTTTCTTATGAAATTTATTTAATTTTAAAGATTCTTTTGCATATTCAGCTTTAACTGATTGAAATTCCTTTTCAGCTTTATGTATATCATTTTTCAATTCTTTTAATTTTTTCTTAGATTCTTTAAATTCATCTGTTAAATTATCTCTTTTAAGTTCAATATGATATAAATTCCAAAGTGTTAAAAGTTTAGTCAAATTATTTTTTTCATGAAGTTTACTCTTGAATTCTTCAGCTTCATGACGTTGTTCTTTATATTGTTTCAATTCACTGATTAAAGTTCTTCTTTTAGATAAGATAGCAGCTGTATCTTCTTTAGCTTGATCTTGTTCATCTTTCAAACTTTCATATTCTCTCTTATATTCTAGTGATCCACTAACAGTTTCCAACAATTTACTCAATTCAGCAGCGGATTGTGAGGCAATTTGTTCAACATCACCTTGGAAAACTAAGAAATTTCTAGCTTTAATCAAGATATTTTCCTTTTTCAAAACATTTGAATATTCACCAGCAGAGGTAACTTTATTATTAATTCTATATTCACTTTGACCTCTTGAACCAATTGTTCTTTTCAATTGTAAAATTTCACCATCAGATTTTTCATAAATTGCCATAACATAAGCAGTTTCAGAATCTAAATCTTCATTATCTAATTCACCATCTTGTAATTGTTCAATATCACCATCTAATAAACGACCTCTATAAATCAAATCTTTCAATTGATTTGATCTCAAATGTTGAGATTTCACACCTAAAACAAATGAAATAGCATCCATCATATTTGATTTACCAGAACCATTTGGACCAATAATACTAGTAAAATTTGCTGATCCAAACCCAATAGAGGCTGTTCCTCTGTATGATTTGAAATTGTGCAATTCCAATCCAACTAATCTACCCATTGTATCTGATCTTTCCCCTGTTGGTATGTGTTCTTGGAATTGATGATAATTAATCGATGATATTATTTAGTCTTATTCGCCTCCAGGATATTCAATTTAAAACGCGTAAATTTAATTAATTTAAATCACCAAAAATTAATTCGCGTTTGTTTTTAAAAAATCGCGAAACGCTTTGTTTATTGTTGATTATGTAATCATAATAGACATCAATTTTACGACTCATAAACTATTAAAACTAAATTTCATTTACAACAAAATAATTAATCTAAAATAAACGTTGCATTTCACTCATCAAAGAAGATCTATATACGTAGACCTCATAATAGGGTATAATAAAAATAAATGATAATAATAATAATATCTGTATAAACTATGCACTTTTACTAAAATCTAAAATTTCAATAAAACTTTGTGAATTCTTCTCCACTGCAACAATACATTTTGAATGATTAAATCTAGTTGACCATATTTGACCAGCATCTGGTAATAAATGAGACCTTATTAATTTACCCTTTTGACGTAAATCATAAACATTAAATTGATTTTCACTACCACTAACCAGTAAATTTGGTGATGCATGAAATGTTGTTATAGCTGCATGATTATCATGATGAAGTGTAAATTCATTTTTATAACTTGTTGGATTCCAACCTCTTAAAGTACCATCTGCAGCTGCACTAACTAAATAATTTGATGATAATCCTAATAATCCAACTAGTGAAGTATGTCTTGTTAAATCTGCAATACATTCACCATTTGATAAATCCCAAACTTTTATACTAGAATCCATAGATGCAGAAATACATCTATTTCTTTCCAGATCTAATAAAGTTGAATATATTCTATCTGAATGACCTTGTAATGTAAATTTACATTTACGTTCTTTTAAATCCCAAACACGAACAGTATGATCATATGAACCTGAAACAACTAAATTACCATGACCAGTAACAGCTCTAACAGATGCAGTATGTCCTCTTAAGACACAAACAAAATATGGATTATTAACATCATTTTCATTAAAATCTTCACCTTGATCATCTTCATTTGGTAATTTCCAAACATGTAAAGTACTATCTCTTGAACCAGTTATAATTAATTTTTCACCTGTTTCTTCAATTGTAACAATCTCCATACATCTAATTGTGGAAGTATGACCTTTGAAAATATGTGTACATTTCCCTGTTTGTAAATTCCAAACTCTAACAGTTCTATCAGTTGATCCACTAACAATTTGATTACCAACATATTTTAATGCCCAAACACCACCTTCATGACCTGATAAACTTTTAATTAATTCACCAGTATCTGGATTATAAATATTAATCATATGATCATCAGCACCTGAAATGATTTTTTCATCATCAAATTGTAAACAAGTAACAACATTTGGACCATGACCAGCTACAGTGATTTTTTTAGGTTCAAAAGTTGGATCAGTCCAATTTTTAAGCAGTTCAAATCTTTTAATATATAAACTTTGATAATAACTTGGATTTTCAATTTTTTTGAAATTTGAAGAAAATAATTCTTCTGGTGTTATAAGATTATCTTTAATTAATAAATTTTTCCAAAATTCACCTGTAATTAGATTATTCCATTTCTTAGATACCAATAATATGTTATTTAAAGATTTATAATCCAGGAATTTCATAACTTTATAAGATAATTCTAATGGTAAATTTGATATTATATCTCTTTTCAATCCTTCATCAATAGTATTTCTAAAATCACTTAAAACACTTCTATCACAACTGCTTAAAAGTTTAAATATTAAACTATTGACAGAACTTTTGGATAAAGAAGTTGTAGCAAAATTTTCAATAAAATTTACAACATCAGATGAGGTTGTTAATAATGGTTCAGGGGTTAATAAATGAGTTTCATCATATGCAGATTGTGCTGGGGATGCAGAAGGTGATGGAAGTGGCAGTTCACTATTTTCATATTCTTTTATTCCATTAGTGACTGGTTGTTGCTGTTGTTGTTGGGTTTGTGTTTGTTGTTGTTGTTGTTGTTGCTGTTGTGTTTGTTGAGGTTGTTGATCTATTTCAATATTGGACATAGGATCTTCTAATAGCTCATTAGGTGTTATTCTAGTTACTTCTAAGATTTCTTCATCAGCTCTATCATCGATATCATGTTGATATTCTTTTATAATACCTTCTTGAATATCTTCATCTCTTAGCGTTAGCCTGCGTTTAATTTCATTATTAAGTTGCTTTTGTTGGAAAGGTTCTTCAGTACTTCTTCTTTTCTTTTGAGTATTCAAATCAGATGGTAAAGTTAATACATTTTTTAATCCTGGAGCATCAGTTAAGATGTATGAATCTTCTTCCCTTATTTTGCAACAGAAGGGGCTTTCAGCTTCTAATAAGGGGTATTTTGGAGGATTTTGATTTTGATTTGACATGGTGAAGAGAAAGCTAAAGGTAAAATAGTGATCTTGAAAGCAAGGGAGAGAAATATCTTATACCTGTGATTTTTTCCCAAGGGTTTTGATGATGTTGATGTTTGTTGGGTTTAATTGTGTAAACCTTATATGAATGAAATTTTGGGAACTTGGCCGCGTAGTAGTTGGTTCTATAATAGGATCTATCTTGTTTTGTTTTGTTTTATTTGTTTTTGATGGTCTTTGTAGTGTGACAGGTATATATTCCCTTTGAAATGTTTGATCTGTGGAGTGTTGGTGATGTTTTGTTTGTTTTAGTAGGTTCGTGTTGAATCTTTGTTATTTGAAATGGAAATTTGAACCACGAATTTTCTCGTTTTGTAAAAAAAACCACAACTTATCTGAAACCAAAAATTTCGCGATGTTTACAACAATTTTGGTCTAGCTTTAAAAGGTTTAGACGGAGGGTTGCTGGTGTAATTAGTACGATTGGTGTTTATTTGATGGTTTAAACCAACTTTTTGAGGTATATTTACCCTATATGCTTTGTTAATATGGTTTCTTTCTCGAATTTGCGACTCCTGTGGTGATTTAATAATCTGAAACCTGAAACCTCAATGGTTATATAGACACCAATATCAATATTGAAGTCTGTGATTAAGTTCATAAAAAGCTACAGCTAAACTGACAAATATTCCTCTATCAGAAGAGTCAAGACCTCATACAATAATCAACCTTCTCATCTCATTTAAATATCAACAACTTCGCTTAAAAACGTAAACAAAAGTGTCAAATCAAATCAGTAATTCGCGTATAACCGGTAAAGGTAAATAAGAGCCGGATCTTGTTACCTAAGAAAATCTCGGAATTCGAGAAAAAGTTGTAGTATAGATCGTAATCAGCAGATACCATTAAGTATAGATTCTCTAAGGTATTGCTAGATATTAGTTGATCTCTATACCTTTAGACAAGATGAACATTTTGAGAAGGACATTCTCCACTGCAAGACCACTAAAATCTGCTCTATATGATGGTACAGCATCGTCTTTGGCCAAGAATGAATTCAATGATAAATTATTATCCAGAGATATTCCAACTGTTAAATTAGCTTATGATTTAATTAATGATAAAACAAATACTTTAAAAGAAGGTGCACCAATATTGATTTTACATGGTGTCTTTGGATCAAAATCAAATAATAGAAGTATAGCAAAACAATTAAACTCAAGATTAGAAAGAGATGTTTATACAATAGATTTAAGAAATCATGGTGATTCTCCTCATAATAAAAGACATGATTATCCTGCTTTAGCTGCTGATGTTGAACGTTTCATCGAGGATAATGAATTACCAAAACCAATCATTATTGGACATTCAATGGGTGCTAAAGCTGCTATGGCATTAAGTTTAAGAAGACGTGATTTAATTGAAATTTTGGTTAGTGTTGATAATTCACCAGTTAACTTACAACCATCTTCATTATTTCCTAAATATGTTTCAATCTTGGAAAGAATAGTTAATGATAAAGATATCAAAACAAATAAAGAAGCTGATCAATATTTTGCCAAATTTGAAAAAGATCAAGTTGTTAGACAATTTTTATTACAAAATATTAAAAAAAATAAAGAAACTGGTCAATTAGAAAGTAGAATTCCTTTAGATATAATGAAAAATGCATTAGTTAAAGGTGAAATTGCAGCATGGGAATTTGATTCAAATTTTTCAAGATGGATGGGTCCTTCATTATTCATAAGAGGTACAACTTCAAAATATGTACCAGATGATTATATTCCAGAAATTGGTAAATTTTTCCCAAATTTTGAAATTCGTGATATTGAAGCAGGTCATTGGGTTATGGCTGAAAAACCAAAAGAAACTTTAGATGTATTGATTGATTATATTGAAAGAAATGAAGACATATGAATATGTTCCTCGGTAAAAATGTTCAAGGATGATGAACTATAAGTTGGTTTTATAAATCTATGCATGATACATACATTAATATTTACGAGGAACTTGATAATTGTCTCAATGTATTATTTCCATATATTCTTTATAATTATTTGGCTGTAAGGTGAAAATGTGACAAGTTTGTTTAACAAATATCATTCCCGATAAGTACAATGTAATATGTTTCATAATAATGTTAACGTTCTTCATGATAATAATATTATCGTAAATTAATATAAAACTGGGATCTGTGATCTTCTACAGATCAATGGAAAGGTACATTCTAAGCAGAATTTGTACCAACATCCTTCAATCGATATAACTTGTTATATTCACAATAATATACAAATTTGTCCAACTTTGCGTATATCATGTCTATGAGTACATTCTTATGTCAGCGGTTAAATTCCATGTCAATTAACCAGATCATGTTATCGGTATAAAATTTCTTGGACCCTTGATATACTACTCATGAGTCATGATATCATGTAGCCTTAAAGTTTAAACTACAATCTCTTTACTACGAAGATCTAGTAATTTAATAGTTTGTACATGATGTGATTGTGCAAATAGAATTCAGATAAAAAGTACAGCATGATGATAGTATGATATCTAGCTGTATAGTAGATCTTTTTATGCTTTATTATATATTCAACATAATTGTGAATATGGTCAAGTTATACGTAGATGATTATTGGAAAACGTACATATATATATAGTCTTCATGATTATGGACATGTACTTGAGATCAATTAAAAGATTTACAAGCTACGTCTGCAAATGTATAGCGCTATAGCTACTAATTGTTTAACTTAACATTCTCATAAATCTTCAACAAAAAGAGTAATATGCGATAATTCATTTAAACCCTGACTTTTCAAAGCTAATCTTAAAGGACATCAAGTATAATTCATATACAGGTCAACACACATGGCCGTTCAACCTTGATTGTATGGAAGTTTTGAGCTTTATCAACATAGAACCCCATTTGGAAATTAGACAACATAATTATGGTAACTCTATTAATACTCGAAATGAGCGGAATACCTGTTGCTATATGAATGTAAGTAGCAATTTCTTAATGTAACTCGTAAAGTATATTTCCTATTTATTTGCCGTCATGAATTTTAATACTCTTCATGAAGCTATTCTAAACTTAAAGGCGTGCTTGTACATGTATCTCAATGAGCTTAATATAATTTAAAGTTCAAAGACGAAACTAATTATAATAGGACTCATGGAACCGGGATGTAGACGACGTCGACGTCTATATACATGACCAAAAGTTTGTATGGCAGCTCTTGATCTCTAACATCAATAATTAGCTGGATCATGATTCCACAATCAAATTTTACAAACAATGGTACGTAGAGTTCTTGAGATCTGGCTGCGTTTAATGTGATATATTTTAGTGAAAGACATATTCTTCAATTTACATATATTATGGCGGCCTTCCATTTTTAATATAATACTTTATCTGCATATCATTATAGACTATAAGCTGTTATAGTATATATATAGGGCTACTAAATGAAGCCTGAAGCCTACCCCATGGGACTTTTATTTTGAACATCAGCTATGAACATGACAGCAATTAAGGTACAATTGATAACTTCTGCCATATTTAAAGTTGAACCCCCACGTACTTTGAGACATATATATTTAAGCTTTACTAGTTGAAACAAATTTCCCAGTAAGTAAATGATTCGAGATTTGTGTATTTACGATTCTTGTAAGTGGTCAACAATGTGGTCAAGTAACAAAGTAAAGTGCCATGTCTTGACAATTTGCTTGATCGTGTTGAAAGTGTCTATTGTCCCTCAATAATTAACTATACATGAAGTTTTACGAGCTGCTGGATGTTCATCACAGGATGATCATGAAGTTTCGGCCACGTCTTTCGAAAGGATCTGCCAAAGGTGTTCTACAAATCCGAGACATACAGTATCAGAGATCTTTCAACAAGTTGATAAGTTTATATTATTTAGCGTATATATAAATATTATGAACCGTTAAAGTGGATTAACATTGTCAACTAGAGGCTCAAAATCTTTAAGCACTATAGAGAGCACATTCCAGTCTTCTCCATATAATCCAATTTTCTTCATGTTGGCCAGCTAATTGTTCACTCAAGATTTAATTGCACTGAACATTTGGTCCACTGGCTAGACTCAATTAATTTGAGCTTTGGCGCTTACATAACGGGCGTATAAGTCAAAATTGTTGAGCTGGAAAATAGACTTTATACCTTAACAAGTTGTTACCAGTTACCAGCTAAATTTTTAATTTTAGAAAGCTGGTATTTCGAAAGACGTTGTGGATTCAGGAGTCGACTACAGTTGAGATAATTACGTGTAACGTAAGAGAATATCACAAGCGCTCAACCCCATATATAATCAAGAGAACAGTGCTATATAGGTCGAAGGTTGTACAATATTATAAGCGTGTAGGTATAACGTATTCCTAACTTGGTGTTTGATCAGAGGTACAGTACTTCTAAGTTCTACCCGTCGTTTCAAGAGTCATTTTGGTTTCAAGTTTCAACGTTTCAACAGGAGGCTACTAGCTAATTTTATATTCTATAAAGCTATATAATATATGCTATTTTATAATATCATGAGAACGATTAGCCCTCGGCATATATACAAGATCAATATTCAAGAGTTCCTATAAAGTCAACATCCAATAATAAGTGTATAGGGCTTTTACATAGCTGGAAGTTGGAACCAGCTATTAGCTAGCGATCATACCGAATTATTACTAACTGTTATAGCGTTGATAACCCAACAAAAACGTTTGGAAATTACATATGGAATTCATGGACCTCAAGATTGACCGAAACTAGGACGTAAATTAAAGTTTTCTCATGAAACTACGTCGTCTTAATCAAACAGTTGCTCTTATGAGTAAAGTCTTTTTCGACTAGATAATAGTTCATGATATGACTTGACATCAGCTTCTAAAATGTTGATGTTTGTTCTATTCGTATTGAGTGTTCAATTATCTATTACGTGGCTCAAACCTCATAGTCGTGGGACTTATATATGTCACCATGATGAAAAAGTTTATTATCATGATTCATTAGCTTAACAGTTTTTTTATCTGCAAAATTTCCTTTCAGGAATTTTATGTCTCCTGTACGTTGTGGACAAATGCAAGAAGTCGGTTGAGTCATGCTGATTTTTTTGGAGATCTGCAAGTTTATGTATAGAATCATTCTAGTAAAGCTAACGACGAAACCATTTAAGCTTCTATAAAATATTACTGACTTCAATTGAGTAGATCTGGTCCTTCGATGAAGCCATTTTTTACATTGAATTATAATATTTAAGAGACAATAACCTCAAGCTACAGCCGTATGTGCTTGATTGATACTGAGGCAATTCTTGTGGCATATCACGATTCACCAACGTACGTCGCACGCCCTATTTAATTTTAGCTTTTAGCTCGAGCCTAGTAGCCTCTAATCGCTAGGCCTTTGATATAAATTTATATAATTAATGGACGTTAATTTATTTGTAGACGAGGTTTGGCACTTTTACAGTTGATATGATTGAACTACTAGTAGAAGCAAAAATTAAAACTGTATGATGTATTATTGTTCATAATTAAGGATGCCGGCGACGTCGTAAACTTTAATGATATTTCAGTGTCTCGATGTCCTATCATCTTATAATAACCTAGCTAGTCATACATATATTAATATTTATATATAGTATTATATACGTTACAACTTTTGTATGTATAGCTAGGGTGATCTATAATGGTGTGTCCATAAAGTGAAGGTCATGATTAGAGGTATATATAATTCTATATTGATATAAATATTATAGTTCATTTCCTCAATTAGCTCATGCAGACGACGATATTAGTACTTCAATATATAGCGGAAACCTTAAATTAGGCGATGGATCGATATATCATGCAATTATAATAGGCTTTCAATTATTATAAATGGTGATACTTAATATAAGCTGAATCTAGAACATTTGAATAGGATATATTCATAATATATACGTCTAGATCAATATATCATTTATAGTCTTTATATATGATCATTTCTGATCTATATAGCTCTATATGAACACCTAGATATTAAATAAGTACATCTACAAGATGGCCGACGTCTAGTACACTTAATATATTGCAGTATGACTTCATGCAATGATTCTATATAATATCTCGACATTAAATATAGTAAATGAAGGTACTTCTATTGATCGTATTAGCGCTGATAACACGTCCAATCAACTTTCGACTAATAAGCTCATGTTTCTGGTATATCGAGATCCATTAATATAATTGCATATATTCTATGATTGACTTCAAATTGCAAGCTGGGGAAGTAAATCAAAGCAGCTTGTCAATATCAATTAAGGGAAACTTGCGGACCTCGTTGAAAGTCAAAAGAAGTTACCATATCATCAGTTCATACGATAGAAGGTTTCGATAATACATTTTGACCCTTGATAAAAATTACGATAGAATTGCTTTCATCGCACAGCGCTAGTTGCTAATACTTCTGAGTCTATTAATATTTGTTCACCACATGTGCAAGACAGCTTATATATGCTACTGTGATGTGCTACATTATGAGACAATATATAATTCTAGTGTCATATCAATCAATTCATATATGTGGTTACTTAATTGGTGAATCGTGATCATGAATTGCAGTTTATATGCAGCTATTAATATATCAACATCTTTTGAGTTTAATATTAATATCGTGTACATGGATGATGGGTATTACAGTACTATTACTATAGGTACTACAGTACCCCAGATCTCGACTTAAGTTACGCAGGCTAATAGCTATCATATTAAAATTTGAATTCGACAGAGAAGCACAACATTGATTAATTGTTCGACTAGCTACGTATAGATGAAAGCTGAAAGATATCTTGATCGTTGCAGCTTTCTTTACGTATAAGAAGTTAAATATGTCCGCTTTAACTGTTGAATATCAGCTGCGAAAGGTAATAATTTGAATGATAATTAGCATCATTATATTCAAACTTCAAACTTCCTAAGTTCAAAGTTCACTGATTTGATCTGTAATTGGCACTCATCAGTGTCAACGAAAAGAAATACAGTATATATTAGCAATTGTTTCGTTAATATATTTCACAGATAACCCACGGTGATTCATGCGGCATATGAACTTTAATCATATATGTCCTCACTGGTCACTTGCCTAGTCAACTAACTGATCAACGTAAAGAGTTCGACGACGTAAGTCAGTACATACTACGCAGTAGCTTATTGAATCTTCGAATGATCAAATATAATTCATATCAACCCCACAAAGTTTCCAGGGAACAGGCTAGTGATTCGTGAATCAGAATTATAGCTTCATGTACTTGCAAATTAAGCACAAGCCCAGGGTGAAAAACTTAAAAATTAAAATACACAATTTATTTAGACTATGCAGCCAGTACGTAGAACGTATAGCACAAAGCTAATGTATTCTCCAAATCGTAAAATCAAAAGTGCACCACTCCCTGTAATAACAGATAAAAGTGGTCAGTTTAATACATGCGCTTGTCATCTTTTGTCCAAATTTATCTAAATGCGATGCAAGATTCGTAACGGAGTTTTCTAGTCAAAGAAAATATTCATAATTCTCATTCACGAGTCACAGCTGTCAATGACATTTAGGAAGATATAAACGTCTTTGATACACGAAATGGGCTTAAAAGTGGTTGGTAACTTGGTACGATAGTAAATTGTAATTGAAAGCTATTTGTGAAGGGTACAAATTAGTAGTATTAGACAGGAACACTTTGAATCTTGAACATGCAATATTAATTCGCTAGCTAAGCCATATAAATAGGCACTACCAACACACCTCAATGACAATTCTAGCCAATTACAACGTATATTGCACAGCTAGGAAGTCGCTATGCTTCAACTAATTCTGAATCTGCTAGAGCTAGCTATAACTATAATTGGCTTTAACTAGCGCGTATATCGATATCAGTAAACCTAAACTTAAACCCTCATATATAATGATTGATATATCATGAATAGTTCAAGCCGGATATTTCTGCTAATTAAGTTGCACATATATCTTAAAAATCAAATACAATGAAAGTCGATGGCACAGTATATACATCCTGCGAAATAATGACTGTACTAGAACTTGCAAGTTCTACAATTTGTCCTATAAGGTCATCCGCTAATTCCTTAGCTGGGGCCTAGCCAGCTCTTGCCCGTTTATATATCCTTTCCTAAACACCTGTAGGCTGTAGGCTGGGCTTGAAAGTTGAAACTTTTCCTTGAAGTTGAAGATAAGCAAATATTTTACAAGGCTCTTTTGATGGTTAACTTCCCCCCTAACTTTCTGGCGGAGTGAAAATTCTGCAATCTAGGCTGAATTGTCCCAAAATACAAACGACCGTTAGAGTTTTGAAGGCGCTTGGGTGAGTAAGATGCGAGAAATATGCATATAAGATACATTCAAATGCATGATCTGTATTATTATGCCGGGACACAAAGCATCTTAGCATCAAAGTCAGCTCTGTTTTTGCAAAAGTCTAAAATTTACTTTTTTTTGGAGCCATGGCGATTGTTCTAATTTTTTCAAAAAGTGAAGTTTCTGTTTATTCACTACTTGCATTATGGAGAATTTGGGTTAGTTTTTGGATTAGTTGAAGTTAACCGTAATGTTTGGTGTTACATGGATTCCGTTTGTAAAAATGTATAAGATCAATCAATTCTCCCTCCATATTTTATTTCTCCAGAAGAATCTGTCTTGATCTTAAAGAGCTGTACTTCTCAGACAACATTAAACTTTAACTGTGTTTTACGTTTGTACAAGGATTTACAGAAGATCAATTTAAAACTCGGAAGTCAAAATTTACAGCGGCTTACTTCAATCATAACGCATTCAATTCAAACGTATATATACATCACTTTTTGGCATTGTTGCAATTTGACTTATCAACATATATATACATCAGGAGATCACATCTTAAACAATTAAAGTCTTATCATTAGATTCAAATTTTACAAATATGGAGATTATTATGCCATCCAGTGGTTCAGGTTACTTTAACAATAGTAATCACTTACAAGATTCTACCAACTCAGAGGCAAATTCAAACTATGATCTTAATAACTATAGCAGCTTCAATACATTTTCCTACCCAACATCCAATTTTCAATCAATCAATAATAATTCAAATATTTTGAATAATGAACAATCATCAACCCCAGCTCATTCTTCAATTGATCAACAATCAAGATCAGATCCTTCATCTTTCAGATCCATAAATGCTCAAAATAATCGTTTCATAAAACAAGAAGCTGATCAATCAAGTAACAGCAACTTCACTAGTAGTACACAATACAATCAACCAAGATCTGGACCAATAACTCAATCACAACTGGATTATGCATCCATGAATAACTTTCAATTCCCTTCAAATCAACATCTCTTCCGTTCTGAACATCAGCCACCAGTTCCACAACAACAATATCAACCACATTACCAACAAGCTGAACCATTACGCTCACCATTGCCACCAACTCAATATTCACAAATTACAACACCAAATAATGTGATACCACAAAGTAACTTTAACTCACATTTCCAATACAGTTCAAACTTCAGCCACCATGAACATAGACCTTCAGATCAATCACCAATTTACAGCCAAGATTACCAACAACAACAAAATTCATACTTCCCACAAGTTGTTTCTCGTGATGAGCAACAAAGACAAGTTGCATTCAATGATCCTTTCAATTCAAGACATCATCAACATCATCAACATCAACCAGCTATTCAAAAAGTTGAAACTTTTTCAAATGATGACATTCAAATTTTAAAATCTTTATTATTCAATGGTGAAAAAGTCAAATGGAAATATGTTGCTAGTAAATTGGCCAATGTCTCAGGTAGAAGAGCTACTTCAACTGCTTGTTGCAAAAAAACAAGAGAATTATTTCGTTTACCATCTGAAAGAGCTTGTGGTGATTTGGGAACCAGTTTACCATATGTTGTCCATGATTCATGGAAGTCCATAGAACAAAGAAGATAGAATACCCATGTGTTTTATATTGATTAATATTCAGATTTGAACTGTTCAATTGATTCTGTTTTGATTTTTACGTCCCCTTTTTAATGCTTTCACATATGATCCAATTATCTTTTTTTTTGATTTCCTTTCTGCTCATTTTGTCACCATTGATTTTGTGAAGCAATATTTAATCCTTATATTATGTTTGATATTATATATATGAGTTGATTTGTTTTTAATACAATCACATCATTCAGTTTATTTCCATAATCAATTGATCATGGTTATCTATATTAATTCAAGAATTTCCCATTTTGTTATATTATGTTATAGGCGTTAATGCAGTTTTGTCTTTAGATATGTATTATCTTTTTTTTGTGTGATTTAAATATACATAGTTCATCACAAATGGTTTAAATATGTAGTTGAATTGATATAATTTTAATATAGTTCTTTTCAAAATTTGTCGGCTTCTGCTGTTTTTCAAAGTTTTTACCCAAAGTCATGTGATATAGAATTCCGCGAATTTCAATTACGTGTAGTAATGAAAAACTGAGAACCAAAATATCAAAATGAACAAAAGCATTGTATGGGGTCTTCCAAAAACAGTATTTAAAATCAACATAACCAATCATCATGTCGGGAGATAGCAAACAGGAAAAGAGCCAGAATCCTCTTATATCTGAAATTGAACAAAACCTACCAGAAAACACCCCAGAAAATCCTCAACCAAGACTGTTTAAAGTCACTAAGGCAGACCTTTATGAACATACACAATATACTAAAACTTTCCCAAAAAATCTTGATGTTAAAGCACCAATTGTAGAGGATTATCAAAACGTTGGTACATTAACTGAAGACGGTGTTGATTATGAAGTTACAAAGACTGATCCAAAAGGTGAGGAAAAAATTACAGAAAATGGTTATTTATTAGGTGGTCGTCAATATATTTTATCAACATTTACACTACCGGGACGTGGTAAAAAACTTTTCGTATTAGGTACAGAAGCTGCTAAATTCTTGAACAGTAGAGATGCTTTTGTTTTATTCAATAAATATAAACAATTATGTAAATCAACTGCAAGTGATGAAGAAAGAAAATTTTTAGAAAAATGTAATTTTAGTATATCAAAAATTAAATCAAGATCAGTGGCATTTACATCAGCAAGAAATTTATATATGGTTTTTGGTGCAAGAATCCTTAAGAAAGGTAAAAGAATTGTTGATGATTATTGGGAAGATTCAGCTAAAGAACAAGGTTTTAAAGAAACTGATCAAGTTTTCCCAGTGGATAGAAATACTACAGTTCCAAAACCTGAAGTTTTAAAACCCAAACCAGCTCCAAAACCATTACCAAAAGCTCCAAAAGTAACATTTATTAATCCATTACCACCTATTGAAGATAGAAGAGATTATTTGACCACATTTAGTCAAGGAAATCCAATTCAAGTTTTACCAGGTCAAGGTATAACTGGTGGATTAGAATTGGCTTCAGTTGCTACAATACCGAAATATAAAAATGAACATACAGGTGGTGTTAAACATAGAAGTATATTGAGTACTTTATCAACAAGTTCTTCAACTCCATCACTTTCCACACAATCAACAACAATACCTATAAATGATTCATTAGTTGGAGAAAAATCTCCAGGTGGATTACTATATTATCATTCTTCAGTTATTAAAAGAATAAATCAAGATGATTCTGAAAAAATTAAAGAAATTGAATATTTGCATGGAACAGTTGAAACAAATAATTATATTGCATTAGCAAGAAAACCAAGAGAAAAACAATGGAATTATTATTGGCAAGTTAAAAGTGGTACACCATTAGGATTAACAGAAAAGGATAAAGATAAATATTTTCAAGAACAAGAAGAATCATTAAAAGAAATTAAAGAAGAAACAATATATAATGAATTATTATATTGTGATCAAATTATTAAAAAAAGAAAAATTCCAAATCCAAATTATATTAAACATGGTAATATTGAAGCACCAAAACCTCCATATTATGAAAAGCCAATTGAAGATCAACCACAGAATGAACAACAACAAATTCCACAATCTTTGAATGGACAACCATCAATCTCTGGACAAATAAACCCAAATGGTCAACCAACTTCAATTCCAAATCAAATACCAAGTGGTACTCCAATAAGTCAACCTTATCATATAACAGATCCTCAACAAACTACAAGATTCCCAACACAATCAATTCCTCAACAACATGTTGGTTTTGTACAAGGTGGTATTCCACAAGGTTTACCAACTGGTATTCCACAACAAAATGTTTATGGTCAATATGGTAGATGAAATTTTACAAATAATATTTATGAATATTTAGTGAATATTCTTTATATATTCAAAAGCTTGGTATATAATATACAAATGATTGATGTGTGTGTCTTTTTTTAGGTTATTTCTTTTTTTCTGTGTTCAAGTTAAATTGTATTATAATAATTTTGTCTTTATATCATGACGTAATCTATAAGTAAATGCAATTAAAACAATAATTAAAATTAAAATTGGAATAATTAAAATTTTTAAACTTGAAACTAATTCAGAAATTGGATTTTCTTGTTTTTCCTTTTCTGAATAAACTAAAAATTGAATATTTTTATTTAATTCATGAATTGATTGTTCATTTTCTCTTAATTGGTTAATATTTTCATTATTTGTTTTTGTTATTGAATTTGTTAATGAATTGATTTCAGTTCTAATTAATCTTTCTAAAGTTTCAATTTTTGTTTCAAAATTGGAAATTTTTGATTCTAAATTATTAATTTTTTCATTTAAATTTTTAATCTTGTTGGTATATTCTTCAAGATATGATAAATCTGCATTTTTACCGGATTTTGTATTTATAGAAAGTCCTGTTAATTTATTATCAATATTTTGGAAATTTTCTAATAATTCTTTATTTGATAATTGAATTTTATCAATATTTGTTAATAAATGACTTAATGATTTATCATTAATATCAAATTTTTCATGAATTGGTTCTTGTTGTAAAGTTTCCTTTGTAGTCTCTGCAACTTTTTCACCAGAATCATCTAATTGAACATATTTTGTAACAACTTTTGGTTGAGTAGCGGGAATATTTTCATTATCCAAGACTTCACTTAAGACACCACCATAAGTTTTCATTCTTAATAATTCAAATTGTTCATGATCATTATTTGTAATTGCACTTATAGCAAATTTATAATTTTTTGGTAAATTAATTTTTTTAGTTTTAAAACAAATTTTATTATCAATTTGAACAATTAATATATTATTATAATAAATAATTCTTAAAGTAAATGGAACTTGAGAATTTTGATATGATGCAAGACATGAACCAAAAGATTGATCATATAATGATTCACCTTTCCCAGATAAATCATCAGATCCATCATTTAAAAACCCACGAATAGTACTACCAGTTGGTCCATTACTATCAATAATAACATTTAACCCATCAAATTTTCCTGAACCACCAAAGAATGAAGTATCTTTTTCATCGTGATCTCTAACATATCTTATTGAAATACCACTTCCAGTTTTACCAAAACTACCAACACTTCTAATTATAGTTTCAAAAGTCCAAGTATCATAAGAAACTTGTAAATCATTTGATAATGAAGCTTTTGAATTTTGATTTGGTGTTAAAATGAATCTACCATTTTCAAATTTTGGATCACCAGTGATTTTCCAGTCTTTTTAAAACAAGGGGTTAGTATTTTTCAAAATAATAATATTTCAATTGTAAAACTTACTATGAGTTGATAATGATTCAATTTGAGCTAAATCAGGTAATGAAAGGTCTTCATCAACCAATTTTTCATCAGCTTCAGTATGAGCCCATACTGACGTACTCAGCAAAATGGATGCAGTGATATATTTCCAATCAAGCTTCATATCTAATACTTAGCAATTGATCAAAGTCTTTGAATTGAGTTTCTGTGCTTGTTTCAGTCAATAGATCAAGTGTGGTTTAGTTCTGGAAATCCATATTGATTTCAACAACGCTACGTTGTCTTTTTGGTCAGGGGACTACACATATAAGCAATTGAAGAAACATCTACAAGTGAATCAAGTGAAATCAAGTATAAATAGTCGTTTGATTGTTCAAATTATTGTTGTTCATTGGCAGCTTCATTACATTCAACGCATTCATTTTGATTGTTATTATCATTATCATCCTCTGTTTTTTTTTCCTCAGCGATGAGCTTTCCCTCATTCTTATTAGACTTATCAACATGACCCAGAACTTCCTCTGGAAATACTTCATTACGTACTTTCTGTTTAAGTATCTTAGAGTCTGGGAACCCATCGTTCTCTTTGCGATCCCATATCTGAACAGATGGTGATGATTGATCTTTTTGCACTTCAACTCTAAACACACCGGATTCAAAAGGTATTAAAGAGACTTCACCTAGTTTTTCACCAAAAGTTGATAATAATTCTTGTAAATACCATGCAGCTCTTAGGTTCCATTTGCACTTGGTACAAAACTTGATTGTGACTCTAGGGTAGATGACCTGTGACATTGTTGATTGTGATACTAACCATTGACTACTTGATACTTGACTAGTCCTTTGATACTAATTGATTGTATTTCTACCAATGGTTATGTTCGTCTGTTCGCGACACGTTAATTTTATTTTTGTTTTTTGTTTTTCTTTCGTTTCAATGAGAAATTCAGGAACCATTTTAAAATTGAATCACAGCGGTTAAAGAACAAATAACTAAAGACAAGAAGAAACAATCAGAAAAATCTGTCAGAAGAACAAGTATCAAGTAATCTATACTGCTCTCTTTGCTAAACCACACAATGCCCTCGTTTGCAGACAGTTTTTGGACTCCAGATTACTCTACTGGTTAGTATTATTCATGGCGGTTACTAGAATCAAATGTACTAACTTATTCACCAGGTATTGAAATACTATTCACCAAATTACACCAAGGTTGTGTCGAAAATGATGAGTTCATTGGTCTTTTCACATCGCGTATGAATCATGAATTGGAATATGGGAAACGTTTGGAAACTTTACCAGATGTTCATTCTCCAATGAAAGGTGGATTTGATAAAGATGATGGTGCTAGTTTGAAAAATGCTTTTAAAGGTCTTGCTTTAGAAATGGGTGCTGAAGGTGAATCTCATGAACAAATTGCTTTCAATATTCAAAGAATGGTATTGGATCCTTTTTCAAAATGGAGTGAAGAACATAAACAAAGAATTGATTATTCTGAAAAAATATTGAAAAATACATTAAAAGTTTATAATAATAAATTGAAAACTGTGGAAAAAGTTCAAAAGAAATATTTTAATAAATGTCGTACTTTAGAATCTCTAAAGGCAAATTTAACTGAAGAGGAAATTTCAAAAGAATTGAATAGTTTAGATATAAATGATTCGAATGATCAAAAGACAAATTTAGATACTGCTGAAGAATCAACAAATGATGAATATGAACCAGTTGTTATACTAGGTGGTATTGAATATGGGAAAATTGGTCTGAAAGAATTATTTAGATCAATTTTAACTGAAGTTCCACAACATTCATTTAAAGTTGCCATATTAGGTGTTTATGAAAATGTTTCAACTGGGTCCTCTATCGTTTCTTATTTACAACAAACTTTAGGTATTACAAATATTGATAAATGTGAAAAATTTGGTAAAGATTTAATAACAAATGGGTTTTTAAGACATGTTAATGGTGTTGGTTCAAATTTTGTTAATAGTGGGAATTTCCAATATCAATGGAAAAATACAGCTTTCCAAATTGCTGAATTACCATTACATAGTAACAAAAATTCGAGGAATGGTGATGGATCTTCAACTAATACAAGTACATTAGATGATGATGATGATCTTTCATCAAATAATGTTAATGTTTCAAATTATTTTGATGAATTGAAAAACGCAATTTCTTATGAAGAACCATCATTGAAAAAAGTTGATAAAGATGTGAAAATTTTAGATTCAACTTATAAAAAAGAAGTTTTAAAATTAGATAAAATAAGATGTGAATTAGAAGAATTAATTGTTGATCATTTATCATTTATGGAAAAATGTGAATTAGATCGTCTTAGAGCTTTAAAAAAAGTTTTATTAGATTTTTCTGCTTCAATTTCAAATAAATTATCAAATATAAAAGCCACAATTGATAAAATCTTAATTTATGAAGAAACTATAAATCCAAATGGTGATTTAATGTTTTTATTACAAAATTATCGTACAGGTTCATTTGTACCAAATGTTATACTTTATGATAATTATTATGATAGTTTTAAAGATCAAATATTTGGTGTTGATTTAGAAACAAGATGTAAAAATGATAATAAAACTGTTCCATTAATAATATCTTCAATATTATCATATATGGATAATATTTATCCAGATTTACCAAATGATGATGTTCGTACAAAAACTTGGTTAGTTCCTGTTAGATTACAAAGTACTCATGCATTAAGAAATGAAATTGAACAAATTGGTTCAAATAATTTAACTCGTGAATTTTTTGCTAAATATCAACCTGAAGTTATTGTTAGTGTTTTAAAACTTTATTTGTTAGAATTACCAGATTCAATTGTACCAAATTCTTTATATGATTTAATTAGATCAATTTATAATCAATATGGTTCAGATCTTGAAACAAAGGAAAGAATTAATGGATTAACAACCATTTTAAAAAATTTAGATCGATCAAATATATCAACTTTAAATGCAATTTGTACACATTTTTCAAGATTAATTAAAATTTTAAAAGAAAATAAAAATGGAGATGAATCAAATAATTTAGCTTCAAATTTCCAAAATGGTATATCACAAGAATTTTCTTCATGTATATTAAGACCAAGATATCAAACAAATTTAAGTTTAAGTGATAAACATAGTTTTAGATTTATTTTAGATTTATTAATTCATAAACAAGAAATTTTTAAAAATTTAAAACCAACTGCAGGTTCAATTAGGAAAAATAAAAGTATAACTGGTCATGTTGATGGTAATTCAATTAAACAAAATGAATTACAAAGACAAAACTCAAAATTACAAACAAAATTACAAAAAGCTGTTAGATCTGGTTCAACAAGAAAATCATCAAATAATCATATAAAGTCAAATCCAACATTAGAAACAACAAATGAAGATGAAGGTGAAAATAAACCAACTAAAGTTGAAAAACCATTACCATCACCTTCAAAATCAAAATCAAAACCAAATAGTACGAAATCAAGTACAAAAAATTCACCAATTGAACCATCAAATCCTGAGAATCCAATAGTTATCGAATAAATTATCTTATATATATATTCACAATTAATCTACATATTGACAATTTGTTTAAATATTTTATTATTAAATATCACATTTATTCATTAAATAAAAATCTCTCTTGTCTTCTTTATTCTTTTATACCATATTTAAATATCATCATTATCATCATTATATACATCAATTTTAGTTTTTTCTTTTAATAAATCATTAAATAAATTTTTTGGTTTATAATTTGATTCATCTTCAGTTAATGTTCTTTTAATTTTTTCACCTTTTTTATTAATTAAAGTAATTTCAGTTTGTTTTGGTAAATTTTTATTTATAACTGAACCAGATTTATTATTATTATTCTTAGTTAAAAATGGATTAATTAAAGGTTTTCGACTAATAAATTCTTCATCATCACTATCAAACCCATTTGAAGGAATTTCATTATTCCATTCTTTAACTAATTTTTCAGTAATTAATTGACCACCAGGAGTTAATCCACTTCCGTTTTGTTCTTCCTCTTCTTCACTTTCATCTTGTTCTAAATCAATATCAAATTTTAATTTTCTTTTAGTTGTCATTGTATTTGTAGGTTCATGATCTTCTAATTCAATCTTCCTTATTGGTGAAATCAAACTATGATTAACTTTTGAACGACCACTTCCAATAGTTGATGGAGTTGGAGGAAATAAACTTCTTTGTATACCTAATGAAGAATTATTTGTATTAGATGATGAAGACCCTCTTAAATTGAAATTTATAGCATCACCTAATTCCTTCTTCTTACGTGAAGAATGTCTTGGAGTTGGACCTGGTGTTAATGGATTATTACCAATTGATAAATGTTCTTGATTTGAAGTTGATGGAGGACTTTGAATAATTTTATCCAATTTTTTACCAAATGGAGTTTTTGGTGTATGAAGAGCTGATGATTTTGACGGTTTTTGTATTCTTGGAGGAGTTAATGGTTGCATTTGAAACTATTCTTTTGATTTGATGAATCTCTATTTGTGTTGATGATTTAAATTAAATTTATGGGATATTTCGTGTATGGACCTGCAGACACAAAAATGAATAAATATAAGCTAATTGGAAATAAATGATAATCTATAAGATTGATGCAAAGGTGATTGGAATATATGAGCAGTATAAATAGTTAAGAACAGAGCCTTTCTTGAAAAAATCCAGATTGCTTTTGTTGATAGTTTTGAGGTTTGATTTAAAATGTATCAAATGTATTAAATGTATAAAATTGATTTCGTTTCCTTAGTTTTTTAAATTGCGTACAGAAAAAATGGCTGGCACTTTTAATTTTTACGCGTCGCAAATTGCAGTTTTTTTTTTGCAATTTTTGCGGAAAAGTTTGGCGCGAAGAGGGTAATTGATTTCTGTCATTTCCTGTGTGTAAATAAATAAGTAATAAACTTTTTGTTACAAGTAATTAAAGTTTTAGTTAACTGAAATGAGCAAATTAATATAGGAATTTAGGAGAATAATATAAACATGACTTAAACTCATTAGGATAATTATACTTTACTAATTACTTGATTCCCTTGGGACAACACCTACAAGATGCAGAGCTTAGCTGATTTACCACAAGAACTGATATATAAGGTATTGGTCTCAGTTGATGATATATTTGATTATATTTCACTAGCAAGAGTATGCAAAAAGTTTCAAATATTAATCAAATGTATTGTTCTCGTTGTTTCTGATAGTCAAACAGAGAGTGGTGTCTTTAAATCAATTTCAAATAATCATATTCAACTTGCTCCTAATTATCAAAAGCATGTGATGATGTTGAGAGAGAAGTTTAAACCTTTCGGTTATATTATTTTTGAAGAACATGGCATTAAAAATTCAATTCAATTGAATAGGTATTTAACATTTCTTTATCTACTGAAAAGAAATCCAAATTGTAAAGTTGATCTTGTTAGATTTAATTTATTGTCAAGGAATCATTTATTATCAGAGTGTCATATTGCGGAAGAAGATTTCATTAATCACAGACCTTCAAAATCAATTTTTTTGAGAACAAAAGATAATAATGGAAAACAAATAAAGACAAAACTATCCAGTAATAAAAGAAATGGATATTATATTGGGAATGAAACTTATATGGGTGGTGGACCATTGGCGCTCGCAAACGAGCCTGAAAATTTTCAAAACTTCCGTTTATATTGTATATATATTTGACATTTGCCTTTATGATATTTCAGCTAAAGCTTTAATCAAACACTTTGTTAAAGTACCAAATATACCAGCAACAATTCGTCTATCTTTATCAAATATTCAAGAATTGAAGAATGCTGAGCTATTCAAAAGAATTAGGAAATTGATGATATTAGAGATTGGACTATATTCTGATAATAGTGATTTAATTGGTATTTCAAATTCACTTTCCAAAATTTGCTTTCCAATATTAAAGACTTTGATAATAAGTTGTGATGATTACGGATTAAATAAGAAATTGGATTTTAGTGGAATTCACCTCCCATCTGTTGAAAGTATTTTAATTAAACGTTACCATCATACAGATAATACTCGTCCTAAATTGGTACTTGATTCAAATTCAATTCCAAAGCTTCAGAGATTGACTTTATGGACTGAAAAAGATGTCAGTAATGAGCTTGTCAATTGTGTTTTTAAAAATATGAACCCAAATGTTATAGATTACGTTCATCTAAATTACTTAGATTTTAAAACATTTCCTTCAATGTTTAATTATGATCAGTTGAAAACATTAGAGATCGGTGAACTTTCGGTTTCGTCAAAGTTTTCTAACGATTCAAATCAGCTAATAACTTTAAAATCATTAAAAGGAATCACTATTGAAAATCTTGCAAGTTTTGATCATTTACATTTTTTAGAAATACCATCTATAAGATACATGAATTTAACAATTAAAGATAAACAAGCTAATGATATTGGTGAATTTTATTTCCATCATCAACAATTTCCTCAAATTAAAACTTTAAAGCTTCAACTCTTGAGATTGAGATTCTTGAGTGCAAGAATGTCAGAAACTGGATCACCTTTCCAAGTTGATTTACCAACGTTGAAAACTGTTTATACAAATAAGAGATTTCACGATCAATTTTTAAACTTGGAGGGTGTTGTATTACGAACAATATAACGGAAACCTTGAATTCGAAAATGGAAGACAACCTTTATATTCACTGTATATTATATTTATTTATATCAATTGATTTCGTTTCCTTTATTAAATGGTTCTGTATTAATCGGCTAGAGAAAAACATTTGCGCAAACTTACACTTACTCGTAATTTTTTGCGAAATTTGCGGCAGGGTTGGCGCTATATGGGCTTAAAATGGTAATTTCTGTCATTTCTAATTGTGTAAATATAGAAGTGTAATAAACTTTTAAATTTCAAATTTTAATTAAAGTTTTTGTTAATTGTAACGGGAAAAGGGATAGAGGATTTTCAAGGGAACTATATAAAAATGGCTTAAGTTGATGAGATCAAAACTTTCTCGAGTTTCAATGAGCTTGTCGTTTCACAGGATATCTACAAGATGCAGAGTATAGCTGATTTACCACAAGAATTATTGTTTCATAAGATTCTAGTCCCAATTGATGATATATTCGATTATATTAGACTTTCAAGAGTATGCAAAAATTTCCAAATATTAATTAAATGTATTATTTTGGTTGTTTCTGATAGCTCAAAAGAAAGTGGTGTTTTCAATTCAATTGCAAATCGTCATGTTCAAATTGATCCTTACGGTTCAGATGATACACAGACAAAACTCAAAGAAAATCTCAAAAACTTCAACTATATAATATTTGAAGACCAAAATCTTAAAAGTTCAGCTTAATTAAATAGATGCTTATTATTACTTGATTCATTGAAAAGGGATTCAAGTTGTAAAATTGATCTTGTTAGATTTAATTTATGCTCGAGGATTAAACATACACTTTCAACAAATCATAGATATAAGGACAATTTTATTAAGTGCCTTCCTTCTAAGGCAATTTATTTAAGACTTGATTGTCCAAAAGATTGTTCTGATGGTGATTTATCTGAGGTAAATTATCCATACTTATTAAAAAACACAAACTACATAGAATATCCTTCTAAACCTGAAAGTATTAACCATAAATTTTCAATAACAAATAATATTATGGAAGCTGGAGGTTTTAGCTTATTTTCAAAAACAATCACTATTATTAGCTTTAAAAATGATATCTATGTGGAAAATTTTATGAATTTCTTCAAATTACCAAACATAAAGTCAATTCATGGTTTAATGTTAAGAAGATTTGAATTATTAATGTCTGCAAAACTTTTCGATGAAGTTATTGAACGTTTAGAGAACTTGTCAATATCATTTTGTAACTACCATTATACACTTAACCCTTTTGAATTTGGGGCTTCTTCAAGTGCTATATTTCCAAACCTAAAGACGTTAAAAATGACTACGGAGTCGAAGACAAGATTAAATTTTGTTGGGATTGAATTCCCTGTTTTAGAGAAGCTTTCTTTGGTTGGGTCTTTCACTGAGTTTACAATTGATTCATATTCATTTAAAAAAATTAAAAGTATTGAATTGGATACTAATGATGGTACAAATGTTTTCCAACAACTTGTTAAAAATTCAAATTTAAAGTTTATTGAACATGTTAAATTGAGTAAAATAAATTTCAATACATTCATACGTAATGGTCATAAGTATAAACATTTGAAAACATTGAAAATAGGTGAATTTACTGAAATTTCAAATATTGATGAACTAGCTGGTCATAAAATTATTCTCAAATCTTTAGAGTGTTTGGAAATTCAAGATTGTGGAAATCTTGATTTGTTAAAATTATTCAAGATTCCAAATATTAAGAAGATGGAGTTACTACGTGCTACAACTCACTATGATAATGAATTTTGTTTCCATCATCAATATTATCCCAAACTTGAAGATTTAATGATTCAAATGTCTTATCATTCATCCCATCCACCTTTCAAAATTGAATTACCAACGTTGAAAACTTTATATATAAATAAAAAGTTCCTCAATGATTTTAGGCACTTGAACGAAGTAAATATGTGGGATCTTTCCGGTAAATTTGATAGATATGGTAGACGCTTAACTGTATAGTTAATCATTATATGCTTTTCATTTTTAATTCTTTTGTAAATTCAATCAATATTAGTGTACATAGTATATATTTCTGATATCTATACTTTTACGTAATCACCATGTCTACAATTACATAATCGGTCTTATAATTTTCATACGGCACCAAATTTTTTTTATCTCCAATTTTTAAAAAAAAAAAAAAAAATCAAAAATCGCCTTTGAAAATATTTTGAAAATATTTTGATTTTTATCAGGAATTTGAGAATCAGATTTCTCGGGTTCAATTAACAATAGCTGTTTAGTTTAATCACTTGTATAACGTATCCTTTAACTGATGAATGTTTCTAAATCTAAGTATATTGACTAGGAATTAGTGGTACCTGATTCAGAAACCGTTATGTCAAATCTGTCAGAAGTTGAAACACCGAAAGATTCGCAAAATAAATATCATTGCAGACTTCCAGACTTCCAGGCTAATTTTCTTCAAAACTGGGGTAAACGCGTAATTTTGTACACAGAATCCAGATATCAATATAAGAGCATAAGAGAATAGTAGAAGCTCATGGTATCAGTACAAACGAAATGTGGCAACACGTTACACCGTACAAGGACATGGGACACTCATGAAGCTCAAAAGGGACATTGGACATCAATTAACTAGTAAAGTTACGTAGTACTTCCCTGTTTGTCTCTTATCAGCTTATTTCCGGTATCTAATCTTTGAGTACAATTGATCATCACAATTATTCCATATCGAATTAAAACAATATTTTACAGCGTATTTGACAAGCAAAGAATCTAATATTCACTAATAATATTCAGTCCTGGGCACGGCTCCATTTGATTATAATCTTGATCTAAAAAGAAGTTCAATTTCATGGCTTAAAAGCAGCTGGTATTATATACTGTGTATTAAGAAATTTAAGATTCATATCGTCATGACTTATCTCATCAATTCCCAAGACAAAAAGGCTGCTTAACCAATTAAATTAAAGAATCCTGCTAATCAAAATTACACATGCTCCACTTTCATACAAGTATTTTACACGCTGAGTTGAAACTCTGCAATGTCTTTATTATTCATATGCAACTCGTTGTAAAAAAAAGTACCGTAAACTTAGACCCCCTGTTTGGCTGTTACATTTCTTATCAATTATCAAAATTCTTTTCATGGTTATTATGGGTCGATCGATAATCAAATTAAAATACGGTATTTTGATCATTTCATTATCTATTTATCGTTGCTCGTAATTTTCAATTTGATATGTATTTAAATCATTAAATATCCTTTGATTTTCCATGTATATAATTCTTTACAATACACACTTCATCCTAACAAAAAACACATATCACAATAGATGTCTGACGATTATTCTAAAGGCGCTAAAGAAGTTGTTAATTCAACTGATCCTGAACAAGGTGATTCTTATTCAATAACTCATAATGAACCACATGTTTCTCAATCAAGATGGACTCGTTTTAAAGATTCTTTTAAACCAATGGAAGATGATGAAATTGATGGTTCTGATATGACTGATTTAGAAAAAGCAATTGCAAGAACTGCAAAATCTCCATTACATAAATCTCTTAAAAATCGTCATTTACAAATGATTGCAATTGGTGGTGCTATTGGTACTGGGTTATTTATTGGTTCTGGTGGTGCTTTAGCAACTGGTGGTCCAGCTGCTTTATTAATTGGTTGGATCTTGGTTGGTATTATGATTTATTGTACCGTGCAAGCTTTAGGTGAATTGGCTGTTACTTTCCCAATTTCTGGTGCTTTTAATGTTTATTCAACAAGATTTATTGATCCTTCTTGGGGTTTTGCAATGGGTTGGAATTATGCTTTACAATGGCTTGTTGTTTTACCTTTAGAATTGGTTGCTGCTTCTATAACTATTAGATATTGGAATTCAAATATAAATTCAGTTGCTTGGGTTGCAATTTTTTATGTTTTAATTGTTTCAATTAATTTTTTTGGTGTTAAAGGTTATGGTGAAGCTGAATTTATATTTTCTGCAGTTAAAGTTGTGGCAGTTGTTGGGTTTATAATTTTGGGTATTATCTTAAATTGTGGTGGTGGTCCAAAAGGTGGTTATATTGGTGGTAAATATTGGAAAGATCCTGGTGCTTTTGCTGCTGGGTTTAAAGGTGTTTGTACTGTTTTCGTTACTGCTGCTTTTTCATTTGCTGGTACTGAATTAGTTGCATTAGCTTCAGCTGAATCTGCAAATCCAAGAAAATCATTACCAAGAGCTACAAAGCAAGTTTTTTGGAGAATTTTATTATTTTATGTCATTTCTTTAACTTTAATTGGTTTATTAGTTCCTTATACTGATGAAAGATTAGGTCAAGGTTCTTATAATGCTTCTGCTTCACCTTTTGTTATTTCAATTAGAAATGCTGGTATTTCAGGTTTACCTTCAGTTATTAACGTTGTTATTATGATTGCAGTTTTATCTGTTGGTAATTCAGCTGTCTTTGCATGTTCTCGTACCGTTACTTCATTAGCTGCTCAAGGTTTTGCACCATCTTTTTTCACTTATGTTGATAGAAAAGGTCGTCCAATTTATGCAACTTTATTAAGTTTAACTGTTGGTTTATTATGTTTTGTTTCTGCTTCTCCAAAACAAGGTGATGTTTTTGATTGGTTATTAGCTTTATCTGGTTTATCTTCAGTTTTCACTTGGGGTTCTGCTTGTATTGCTCATATTAGATTTAGACGTGCAATGAAGGTTCAAGGTCGTGATCCTCATACTGAATTGGCTTATACTTCACAAGCTGGTGTTATTGGTTCTTATTTTGGTGCAGGTTTAAATATTTTAATTCTTATTGCACAATTTTGGGTTGCTGCTTTCCCATTAGGTGATAAATCAACAGCTGATGGATTTTTTAAAGCTTATTTAGCCTTCCCTGTTGTTATTGCATTTTATATTTTCCATAAAATTTGGAAAAAAAATTGGAGTTTATTTGTTAGAGCTAAAGATATGGATATAGATTCTGGTAGAGCTGAACATGATTTAGATTTATTAAAACAAGAAATTGCTGAAGAAAAAGCTTTTGTTGCTTCAAAACCATTGTATTATAGATGGTACCGTTTCTGGTGTTAAAGCTGAAATTCTTGGTTTCAAATTTTGGTTTTTCTATATTTGACTGGTTCATATTAATTTTAAAAAAAAAAAAACCTTGTATATGAAATGATTTGATTGAAAATAGTTGTCTTTATAATATAATTGTTAATTTATTTATCTTTGAATAATATTGTATGTTCTCCTGTAGTATAATAGTTAATAATAAACCTTTCTACATATTTATAATCATTTCATTTAAATTAATTTGAAATTATCGTGCAATCATTAACATAGTTGATCTAAACAAAAGTGGGAAAAAAAATATAATTCAGAATTATAATTTGAGCAATAAAATTGATTATAAATATGCTTTAAATTAAAATCCATTTCTTTCTTTCTTTTTCAACCAAACATCATAAATCATACCCCAATGATCTAAAATATATTGAGCACAAATTTGACCTGCTTTTTTCTTATTAGCAAATGTAGCTTTAACTATTGGAATAGCACCAATTGAACAAGTAACTTGAACATCTGAATTATTCAATTTATCAGTTTTATATTCTGCAACTGGAAGTCTACTTTTATTCAAATGTTCATTTAATCTTGCCTTTGCTGACATTTCAACAGTAGATTCATCAGTAACATCTGGTACTTGAATAACATCATCTTGTTCTCTTTGTAATTGAGCTTGATATTCTTGATTAATAAATTCTTGTGGATAAACAGAACTTGCGCTTTGTGCTTGAGGTTGATGAACAAGTGCACTATTATATGGATCATCTTGATAAGTATGTGAAACTGGTAGTGCAGCTGGATTTGAAGCTGCAGAAGGTTGAGGAGTTGGAAAATTTTGACCGTATGAGTATTGATTATTATTGTAAGAGTATTGTTGGTTGCATTGTTGTTGGGGTTGAGGTTGTGGTGGTGGTGGTGCTTGATATGATCCTTGATATGGTGCCTGATATGAAGCTTGATATGATGATTGGCCATTATACTGAGATTGTGGTTGAGGTTGTGTATAACCGGCTTGAGGTTGAGGTTGTGTATAACCGGCTTGAGGTTGAGGTTGAGGTTGAGGTTGAGCTGAAAATGTACTATGTTCAATTTCTGGTGAAAAAGCAGCTTTTTTTGCATGTTCTTCAGCAAACTTTTTCGCTTTCTCAAGATGTTTTGGATTCAATAATGCCCTTGTAGCTGCTAAATTTTCTGCTTCAATAGGACTTCTACCAACCCCTGTTCCAATTAATATTGTACCAGCAACATAAATTTGGACAACATACAATGGACTTGCATGAGTTGTTTCATAGGCATTCACAATTTCAAGATCATAAATTTGATTGCTTAATTCACTACTTGCTTGTCCCTTGATAGTGACTTCAGGCTCAAATTGCATCAAAATTGGCTCCACCAACACATAAATAACTTTCTCTATGTCACGAATTGCATTTTCATCTGTAGGAAATTTTGATACAATGGCACCAATATATGCTAAAAACACTTCTCTAGGAGGAGTTCTTTCATCTCTTAATAAATCATATAATCTTCCCCATCTTGATAAAACTTTATAATTTGATGTATAACGTGAAATCTCCTTTATATTTTCTCTTGGGAATCTTTGATATAAATAAGTACTGATAATACTTTCATAGACTTGTTCACCCAAGTGGCTCAAATTATCTAAGCCTTCATTTGATTCAACTTGAGTTTTCAATTCTTCATCTTCAATTGGAGGTAAATCAGGTAAATAATATTCACACTCTTGGAAAAACTTGATCATTTTCGAATCATTAATGGTATCTAAACCTTCTTTCCAATTGTAATGTAAGATTCTTTCAAAGACATCTAGTTTACCTTGATCATAATTATCTTTCAATTCCAAACCAAGTGCAACTTCTGGACTTTGTAATAGATAAAGTATTCTTTTTTCAATATTTGTATTCTTTAAACGGATAATTTCATCTCTTGTTGGAAACTCAATGATACGAGAGATAGCATCAGCAAGCTGGCTGGCATTAACACCAATTGATGCAACATCATCAACGGTCAACAGACCATTTGTTCTTTGTTTCTTGGTTGTTACGTTATCAATAAAATCATTGATATCTGAATCACTAAGCTTATGTCTAGACATGATTTCCAAGCCTTCAATTCAATGATAATGTACTATTTCAACTAAATTATCAGGGCGGTAGCCTTGATTAATATATTTTGATACTTTAAAGGGTGATTTTTGATGAATTTCGATGGATTGGGACTGTCTGATAGTTAATCTTTAAGGATAGATTATAAGGAAAGGATATATTTTGGTTTTTTTGAATTTAGTTCCAAAAATTCAAAACTCGCTTATGTCATTCCTGTACTATGTATTATGTAATACTTTTTTTCTTGTACATTGATTAAAAGCTAATTTTATTAAACAACTAGTAGATTTAAAACCTTAAAATGACTAAATATCATATATTAAATCTATTT
This sequence comes from Hansenula ciferrii, assembly GCF_000313485.1. Lineage (NCBI taxonomy): Eukaryota > Fungi > Ascomycota > Saccharomycetes > Phaffomycetales > Wickerhamomycetaceae > Hansenula > Hansenula ciferrii. Next base: position 111,564 of record NW_011887711.1, read on the forward strand.
TTGGCTTCATTTTTCAGTTTAAAGTAGTAATTAAATTTTTGAATTTTAATTTTTTTGCATAAAGTGTACCTCAAAATTTTTGTTTTTGGTTTAAAATTGAATAAATTGAAAAAACTAATTTTTTTTTTTCGATTTTGCTCAATATAATAATACATTAATAATGTACAGACTTATAGGTGTATATTATTGTAGTTTTATCCAAAAAAATACTAATATTAAGTCATTTTTGCTTAAAATAGTCTTTAATTCAATTGATTATATAATCACTATTGCTTATATAAGAGCTGACAGGAAAGTATAATGATACGGAGTTCGGACAAACTATATAGTTTTGAATGTAATTTATTATTCCGTATGTATTGTTTTCGGAAAAACTTATATCAAATATATTTAATAAAATTACTTAACTTAAACTTTATAAGCATATAACGGATTATATATATAGTTGCTGCAAAGATATTGTTTCTGTACCTCACAGATATTTTCCGGATCATAATAAATATACTACTAAAGCAAATATTCAAAATCAATAATGTACACATTTTACTTTCAATATTATAATATATATAATGTAACAGTTGTATCATACTATATTTTATACAAATTCATAAATATATTTTCAGAAAAGTCATTCAAGTAAAGGAAGAGCTAATTAAAATGAGAGAACTGATTAAAGGAAACGATGGACAAGTTTATCAACCAAAGAATTTTCAGAAGCACTGTTTTCATCTTTAGATTCTAGTGACTCCAAATATTGTTGTTCATGAAGTTCAACTTCCTCTATACCTGTATAAATATCTGCAGCTGATGGATGTACCATTTTAGTACGTTTGACTAATTTGTAAATGACAAATATCACTAAATCTAATAAAGGCATCAAATAGTAAGTTAAGAAATCACTTACTGACCATTTACCTGGCATGAAAACTGAATAACCTAAAGCACCAACCATACATGAAATTATGAATGCTGAAAAATATGAAAGATAAGGTTGCAAGAAAGCTTTGTAATGGAATACCGATTTTGCAATACCTTGAGCTTTACATGCATAGTGGAATCCTAAATAAGTAATCAACATAAAAAGATAGTTAATGATTTGAGCACCTGATAAAATGTTAACAATCCAAGTTAAAACTTGAGATGAACCACTACCTAATTGTAATAATGCAAGTGAACCCCAACAGAAAGCAGCACCAACAGTATAAATTGGAATACCACTTTTGGTACAGTATGTAAGGAATTTTGGAGCAAAACCTCTCTTTGCAGCACCATATAAAGCTCTCGTAGAACAATAGAAATATGCGTTACCAGCACTTAAAGCAGAGAATAAACATCCAACATTGATAATATGAGGTAAGACTTTAATCTTCATGTTGGTCATAGCAATGACATAAGGAGCATATGATGCACTTTCACCACCACTACCATTAGCCATAGCATCTAGTTTTGGATCATTATAAGGTAGTAAAATACCAACACAAAGAGCACCAAAAATGAAGAAAACAGTCATTCTCCATGCAACAATTTTGAAAGTTTTAGATAAAACTTTTCTTGTTTGACCACCCGCTTCACTTGCAACCATTGCAACATAATCTGGACCAACAATTGTGAAACAAGCACTATTCATAGCACCCATGAAACCATGGAATTTACCCATAGATCCGCCAACAAATCTTTCAGCTAATGGACCTGGATTATTCCAATAACGGAAACCATAAGCTTCATGTTGTGGATTTCCACCAACCATTGTAACAAATGTGAAAGCGATTAAACCAACAGCTAAAAGTAATTTTGTAGCACATAAATGAAGTTCTGATTGACCAAAATATTTAACAGCAAAGACATTTAAACCAACATACAAAGCAATTTGAGCTGCAAACGTTATACCTGGTGAATAATTGTCGGCCCAAAAATGTATCATACCATTAACAGCAGTAATTTCAAAAGGAATTGCTATACTTGTGAAAATATAATAGTTGAATGCAACAGTAAGTTCAAAAGCTTCATCAACACAACGTCCAGCCATTTGTTGGAAAGGAGCTGCAACAGGTAAGAAACAAACCATTTCACCAACAGCACCAACAACGATTGCAATAACACCAGTCCATAAACAAAAAGCCATTAACAAACTTAATGGACCACCGAAAGCTAAACCTTTACCGATAGTAACGAATAATGCTGTACCAATAGAACTACCAACTGCAATGAAATAAATTGTACTTGGAGCCAATGTACGTTTAACACTACCATTTTCACCACCACCAGTTTCAAATTCTTCAACACTAGCGGATTCTCCATGAGCAGTATCTGACGATGAGCTACCAATTCCTGGTAATGATGAACTGGATGAATCTATTTTCTTTTCCAAATCTATGGATTCTGGTTTTCTATCATCTTTACTATTTGCAAACAGACCCATTTTGATCTTATATTTCTTGAGTTTTTTAACTATTTGAAGGTTTGTTTTGGTTTTGTTAAAAAAATGGGGATTAGAAACTAAGTTGAATTATGAATGACTATATGGATTATTCTTATAGCATTAGAGCTTGATTATTGAGACCAAATAATGCTAATGAAGTCTAAATGTATTCAAACTTCTCCAAATCATCTCATCAAAAGCGTCATGTTTTGATAAAATAGTGATTTGGAAATGTATTTATAGGTAGTTTGCATATATACATTTGAAATATGCTGTTCCAGCTGATGATGAGCGCTATGTCGAGACTTGAATACATGGGTACAGCGTTACAGCTTTATAAATTATAACTAGTTTGCGCGCGCAGTACAAATCTGTTTATTTTACCAGTTTTCGCATATATATTCAAATTTCAATACCATCATGGAGGGAAAGTTATACAATTCGGGCCTTTGATAAGTATGACGAACAAACTCGGTGATGAGGAGTCAGGGTTCAGTGCTTGATAATTAATATGTCCAAGAGCTTTGAAGCGGTATTAATGTATCATGTCAACTCCATCATTACCTTCCATTTAAAGGTTTTCATTGGTTCAACTTTCAAGTCTTAAATATGGTTCTCAGTGAACAATAGAAAAGAGAATAATGTCTTTCAACTCTAAAGATGCGCGATAAGATTATATGAAACAAGTAAAGCACACCGAGTAAATGTAACTACGAGAAATGATACACAAAGTGAGTAAAATTTGGTTAATGACGATACTCTAGAGTTGATTTTAATAATGAACATCACGAGCCGTTCTTCAAAAAATGGTTGGTAATTTCTAGGTAATTTCTGAATCCTGATGGTCGTGCTAATTCTGACTAACCAACGCTAGTTTTGGAGCCCTAGTATGGTAATTTAATTCTCAACGGTCTGGTCTGTTATTTAGAATAAATATGTTTCTTTTATGAATAGAAGTACTGCAAGTTAATTAAATATTAAGTATAGAAAATTGTCCGTAAAGATCCATTGTGAAGTATATTAACCTCTACGCGGTGTTGACTTTTTGTCACTGATGACAGTTTATCTGATTCCTATAGGTTGGTTACTAGCCCTCTGGATCTTGTATACTGTGTATATTGGAAATCTGAGATCTCGAGAATTATCATTATGAGCTTTATCATGACTTCATACTTTAAAGTTCAGAGATCAGACAACGCGCTAAGGGTCAAATCTACCCAATATAGTTTATCCATTAATTGCAGAGAACTCGATGATATATATAATTATTCATTTAATAGTTTGACCCCATATATTGCGTCAATATATATCAATCATCTTTTGTCTTCTAGTGATCGACTAGTTTGACGTAGTGCTTCAATAAGGAACCCTTATCCTATTCAAGTAAATTATAGCTTCAGCACAGCTAAATCACTAAATCCATCGAAAATAAACGACTTTATAGACAGCGTGCAAAAGTACGCCTAAAAAGGTAAAATTAAGCAATTATAATGATTTCGTTATACTATAGGCTATAATTGATTTAGCCCACTTTAAAGTTTTTAGTTTGTAGTATTTAGTTACTTTGATATTTTCGCTACCATTGATTTGGGTTTCAAAACGGCTTACTATAAGGCCCAGAATCCAACTTACAAGGTAGTTGAAAATATAAATACAACGTCATAAATTACACGTAGCTGTTCATGTTCCAATTCCACTCTACTAAATTTGCTGTCAATATTTGGTAACCTGAGTTTCATTTTTCATTCAAATTTAACAAAATGATACCATGGCGACAACAACTCACCACAACATCACACCATTTGTTCACGTACAACTTCATAGAACCACAATGTTCTTCCTAACTTCTAATAATAGTTGAATTCTGAACTCAACCTAGCTCACGGCGCGACTTACTGGGGCCACAAGCCTGAATATCTCTCTCTACAGTCTAGGGATATTCTTGGGAATCGGAGCCCACCGCTGGAGTGCTGGAATTTCAGATAATTCAAGACCTGCGAATCGCGATTCCATTCCCCATAAATTATTGGTAGATCTAATTTCGAGAATCAATTGAGAAAGATTTAAGCGTACATACTACAGATCGTGATTCGTTAATATACTGAATACTAATAGACGGCCAAACGCTTCTCATGATGAATCAGTCATCTAGATCTAATTTCAGAAAAATATACATCTCCTCATTTAAAGAAATAATTAGCTGAATAGACCACTCGCTCACCAGCCGCATGTCCAAGCTTAAAGCACAGTGGAAAAATTATTTTTACTTACCAGCTTATAAGCTTAGCTTACCTTAAAAATTGTTTATTTTTTTTGACACTGCAGCATGCATAAAGAAAAAACACGTCGCTTGATATTTTTTTTTTTTTTTCCGTATCGCCTTTTCAGTTTTCACCCCAGATTTTTGGATGACTACCTCAACAGCTTTACGAAATTACGATTAATCACAATTTGCCACTTTATGTGGAGATATACTATAGATTACTATGAATCATGAATCATGGTTCTCTTAAAAGATAAGCGCTGAACAAATTGGGGCATAGAAGTCGACGATCTAGATTATGGACTTTAATTATTGACACACCAAACAATAGGATTTTATTTGGGCGACGAATTACTGGCGTATAAGTTGGCCATTTTGACATGCACAATTAAGAAATACTATACAGCTAGATATAATTATTCAATGATATATGATCAGTATACTTATTCATTACATCCTAGGTTTCAAAGCTGGTTACCATTAATCATAGTTTTTCAGTATGATACATAATGATTATAGTAAGTACTAAGCAGCCAGGATTCGTTAGTCATGCCTAGCTGTAAAGTATACAACATTAAACTTTTATACTAGTTATCACATATAGACATGGTGTAAATTTATTATAATAATTAATATCACGATTAATTGTACATCCACACAGCTAAACATATGGGTATTTGGATCTTGGATATATCAGAAGTTCCTATATAATATCGACTATAATATATTAATTATATCAATAGCATATAAGATTATCATGAGCATCATGCGCAAGAGCTACCAGCTATAATTATAAAATTAAATTGATGTTATGCTGAGTATTTGTATAGCTTCGATCCCAAGTTGTAATGTGATATACCAGGCGTAATTATATTGAACTTGGTCTCCCTCGAATATCTTTTACTACTTAGTACTTAAATAGAAGCATGTTGAAATCCATGAGCTAAAACTGATCTATAATCAGATTAATGATGACTCTTTAGACCCCAGTCATGTCCAATCAAGGTCCTTGTCATGTTGTTTTGATATTTTGTCTCGTATCATGCTTGTCATTGTTGGATAAATTTATATGTCTGATGTTTTGGGGAGACATGCTATATTGTGAGTTAGAAAATTAGAAGCCCAAGTAGTAGTTACCAAGGAGCGGTATTTTACTTGTTATAGGCAACTTCAAGTTATTCACCCCAGATTATACATTCTTGAAAGTTTTGGTGATTAGAACTGTTATTGAAGTGAGTTACACAAGAGATAAATAGGTGACTATATCACGTATAGCTCTCAATTACACTTAATATATTGTTTAGTCAATCCACAATTAGCTACTTAAAACATATAGCTTGCTCTAGAATACGTTTGAAAATCTGCAATGTCCAAAACACTGCAAATTACGGCGTGACTAATTACAATATATATAGACTAATATTGATTAGTATCGCGTACAATATTCAGCCGTATAATAAGGGTCCAGAAACGAGCGAATAATCGCGAGAGCTGTACTATATGCCTGACATATTACAATTAACAATTTACTTTGTTTCATATTGCTGCTTTCTCTGTAAAACTAACAGATTTATTTTTCTTTGAACTGTCAATTGAGCAATAAATTCTGGTTTACCCCGGCGTCACGTCCTATAGTATCTATAAAAATCCTTATAAGGAACTTCATGCAGCAACGTGATTCACTGAATATTGGGGAAAAACTACATAATAAAGATGGAAAAACCTCAAACTTGGCGATTCTATTTTGTCCAGCTGCAGTAGTAACCGAAAGATTGACCAATCATTTCCTCTGATCTTTGACAATTACTTAAAGAAATGACTCCTTAATGGAAGAGCGGATCAAAATCGGACAAAACAAATTGATGAAACAGCGCACATGTACTTCGAATTCTCACGATGTAGCTGATTTTGAAATACCTAGAATCAGTCTAGTGCCCTATATGTCTATACTACGGAACAAGTCATACTGGGAAATGAAGTCGTGATCAACTCTCAAATCATGACAGCCCACAGGCTACACATCACCGAAAACTTGAAAGCCATGTTAAATATAGACTAAAATTACTGTGAAAAGTGACTTTGTGGGGTTTCGTTACGGCTTTTCATTTTGTATCTAAGGAAGAATATTTTTTAAGTAACAAAGTTGCAATTATTTTTAAGTAATTTGTCCGATTTTTTTAATCTGTCGTAAAATAAAGTTTCTTTTTAAAATAAATTTTCCGGGGATTGCATATATCTCTACAAATTTGTCCCGCATCAAAATCTGATTGGTTCAAATTTTGGATTCTGTGATCTTGAGAAAAACAACCTGCATTAAATGACTTGTTCGTTGGTTTATTTGTCCATAAAAATAGAAATTCATGAAATTGACATACAAGTTACTGTACTCTCCTGGAAAATAAATACATTTTACCCCAGATAGTCGTATTTTTGTCGAATATTGAGTCAACAGATCTCGAGAATCCCCAATGTTCTACATTAAAATTTCAAATCCAAAGCCAGATCAAATTAATCAGCCATATAACCTCCCATGTATAAAAGGAATTGAAAATCTCCATTATTTCAACAGATATACCTTCTTAATTTTCCTTCATTATTATCAAACAATTATTAATTATACAAACTTAATTATATTATCAAATTTCAACTATGGGAAATCCATTAAGAAGAATCTTCAAGACTGAAGAAAAAACAGAAGGTTCAACCTTCATGGCTGTTTTCGTTGGTTTATTTGCTGCTTGTGGTGGTTTACTTTTTGGTTACGATACAGGTCTTATCAATGGTGTTCTTGCTATGCCATATGTTTTGAAACACTTTCCTCAAGATCATCCAGGTATCAACGGTGGTGAAGGTTATTTCACATCTAGTGAACACTCTTTAATTGTCTCAATTTTATCTGTTGGTACATTCGTTGGTGCTATGCTTGCTCCATTCTTGAACGATACCATCGGTCGTCGTCTTACTTTGATATTTTCTTGTGCCGTTGTCTTCAACATTGGTGTTATATTACAAGTTGCCTCTCATAGTGTTCCATTATTGATTGCCGGTCGTGTCATTGCTGGTCTTGGTGTTGGTCTTTTATCTTCTACTGTTCCATTATACCAATCTGAAGCAAGTCCTAAATGGATTCGTGGTGCTGTTGTTTCTTGTTACCAATTTGCAATTACTATTGGTTTACTTTTAGCCTCATGTGTTAATCAAGGTACCAAAGACTTGAACAGTTCAGCTTCATACAGAGTTCCATTTGCTATCCAATTTGTGTTTTCAATTTTCTTATCACTTGGTATGTTCTTTTTACCAGAAACACCAAGATTTTACATTTCTAAAAGCAAAAATGATGATGCTATGAATTCATTGTCAAGATTAAGAAAATTACCAGTTAACCATCCAGCTTTGGTTGATGAATTAGGTGAAATTGTTGCTAATTATGAAGTGGAATTATCTCAAGGTTCTTCAAGCTGGGCTGATTGTTTCAGTTTCTCAAACTCTCAATTCAAAAGATTAATGACCGGTATTTTCATTCAAGCTTTCCAACAATTAACAGGTATCAACTTTATCTTTTATTTCGGTACAACCTTTTTCAAAAATTCAGGTATTAAAAATGGTTTTACTATCACTTTGATCACAAATATCGTCAATGTTATCTGTACTATTCCTGGTATTTTATTAGTTGATGTTATTGGTCGTCGTAAGCTTTTAATCAGTGGTGCTATTGGTATGAGTACAAGTGAACTTTTGATTGCAATAATTGGTGCTACCACAAACTCAGATGCTGCTAACAAATGTATGATTGCATTCACATGTACTTTCATTGCATTCTTTGCTTCAACATGGGGTACCGGTGCTTGGGTTGTTACAGGTGAAATCTTCCCATTGAGAACTAGAGCTAAATCTATTGCTATGTCAACTGCTTCAAATTGGCTATGGAATTTCGCCATTGCATTTGCTACTCCATATTTGGTTGATGATGCACCAGGTTCTGCTAGATTAAAGTCTAATGTTTTCTTCATTTGGGGTGGTTGTAACTTCTTATGTATCTTGTTTGCTTGGGCCCTTGTTTATGAAACCAAAGGTTTATCATTGGAAGATGTTGATGATTTATATGAAAAAATTCCAAGAGCTTGGAAATCCAAACATTATGTTCCTGTTGAACACAAATTTTCAAGAGCAATTGCTGGTGACCAAGTTTATGATGAAACCAAAGCTGATTTCCAAAACATTGAAGACACAAAATCTGGTGCTCTCCTTGAACACAGATCTGCCTCAATTTCAGACAGTGTTTAAATTAATTTTTGCTATAGTATAACTCAAAAAAAAAAAAGACTATCATGAAACTTCAGTTCTTCACCTTTTTATCTCTTTCATCCAAGTTCTTATTTGAATATGTTCACGAATTTTTATGCTGCTATGATGCTGGCTATATCATGGTCTCACTATTAATAATTAGTTTTATTTGTATATAGAGCAACTCTTGAATTCTACTTCCTGAGCTAATAGATCATTATTAACGTTTTAAAAATTCTGTAGAAGTGTTTGATTTGGTAAACTATTCAGTATGGTGATTGCATTTAAAATTATGTTTTCTTCTATCTAATTCATTCAATTTTTGAAGATGTAGCTCGTCGCGATTACGTGTACTATAATCTTTATATTGATTACATAAAAATCCGTGATGTAGTGCTCTTACCATTATCTTGCAATCGCGTTGTCGCGGTTTTCTTTGTTTACTTTTCTAGTTTTCGTTTTTGTGTACAAGTATTAAATATTAAAAGCTTGAAGTCAGATTAAATAATTAGACAAAAGGCGCAAAAATAGCAGGAAATCGTACAAGCAACCTTTCTACAAACATCAAAGACAGCTGCTCAGCTAATTACCGTAAGTGAACAAAGGAAAGTGGGTGTTGAGGACCAAGTGCATTCGTTACCAGTTGAAACAAAAGGACTATCTTTACCATCAAATTAGAGATCTTGTGTTGTTTACTATAGCTCAAAGAGACTACCTTCTCTTTCAATTTGTATTATATTATTGTTGTTATCTGCTCACAAACTATTTGCTTTAAAGATTAGGATAATCAGACATGGTTAGGTATCATTCAGACACAGAATCAGATTCATATCGTTATGATGACAGTAATTCATCAGAAGAATCAAATACAGATTTAGAAATGCCTGAGTTTGATCAGAAGAGTGCTACCCAAATTGCAGAGTATCTGGATTCCAAGATGAATAATACCAAAAAGAGGTCCATCTCAGTTAATACGAGCGTTAACGGAAATCAAAACAACAATAACAACAACAACCAACAACCAAACACAAATACTTATCAAAGTCCAGCAGCAGAAAAGATATGGACTCCACTGTCACAGTCTACACCAGCAGAGATTTCGTCTACAAAAGTACAACCAAGAGATATAATAAAGGCCAAATCAAGACTGTCCAATCTGGCAGTTTCTGCAGATCTAAGTGATTCAATAAACGATGCTTCTGATGAATCAGATGGCTCAAATGAAAAAATGTCTCAAGATACAAGTTTTCAGGATACACCTTTAAAGTCAAGCAAGAAAAAATCATCTCCAAACGTCCAAATTCAATCCAATCCAATCCAAGTTTCGAATCCAACTCCAAACTATGATAAAGAAATAAAAGAATTAAAAGAGTTAAGAGATTTAAAGAACTACATTTCAAAATTACCAAATGGCTTCTCAATTTTGGATGAATTCAACTCACATCAAGAAGAAGTGACCTATGGTATTTATAAAGTGAACAGTATTGATGAGAAAGACGTGCAAATTGGTAATTTGAAGGCACAAGTTGATGAATTTGAAAGAAAAAGCAAAGGATCAAATGAAGAAATAGAACTTTATAAAGATTCAAATAATAGATTAAAAGAAGAAATTGATTTAATAACAAAATCAAACGAAAATTTGAAGAAAGATATAGATTTTAAAGCTAAAACAAATATAGATTTGAAGAAAGATTTAGACAATTCAACAGAGAAACTGAAAAACTTAAAACTATCAAATGAGAAACTCGAAAGAGAGTTGATGGATATTCAGCTAAAACTCAAGTCGGTACTAGGTGATCTTGAAGAAGCCGCTATAGAGTCAAAATATCCATCACTCAAGGAAACAGAATCCAATGGAAAAACTGTTCAAGAATACCTTGAAATTGACCAAATTAATGATTTGAATCTTTCAAAATCACACAGACTTCTTAAAAATATATTGATTAACTTGGAAATTCCATTATCTCAAGCTCATATTATGATTCCAAAAATTGCAAACCTCTTACAAAGTGAAGATATATTGTTAAATTTTGCCAACAGGGTACATTTGTTATTATACAATAAAAAGCTCAATATGAGTAAGTTTCAACGGAAGAAAGAAGGTGGTCAACACTTACACCAATGTACCACCAGTATGTTTGAAAATATTGAGCTGATGTCAAGAGTATTGGGTGATCAGGGCTTTTAGAATTATTATATTATACATATGGGGGTGATTTTAGATTATATGATAATGCGATATTAGACGTTAATAATGATATACAATATACATTCAGTTGTTTACTTTTAATAAAAATTTGAATATTGGAATATTGTGTAAGGTCATGTTGTAGTCAATTCAAACCTTATTAATAGCTCCAAACCAGAAACAGCAATATCCTTAGTTATTATAATACTTTTGAACTGTATTTATGGTATATGAACTATGAACTAGAGGTAATCAATATGGAATACATATCAATTTTGTATTAATCATATGAGCTTTACTCGCCACACCTAGCTGATATATAACATGCAAGCTGGTGTTGAAATATTATAAATTTTTTTGACACAATCTACTGCAATCATATTTAATACGCAGAATTCACTAAGCCCCTGGGCCTTGGGACCTGAGCCTCGTCTAAAGTGTGAGACCTGGAATCAAAAGGTTGAACGGTGTACAAGTACAAGTTACAACACAGCTAGTACATTTTATGTTTTATAACGAATTATCAGTCTACTGGTACTGGACCACTTAATATAAATTTCAATCAGCACTCAATTTAATTTACAGTACGAAGTTCACGCGATCATATAATTTAAGCATGAATAAACCCCAAGTTTAGCAAATTACTAAATTAGGAATATTTTCCTGCTTTTTTTTTCATTTAAGTTTTTTGCCAAACTTTGCCAATTTTTGCCAATTCACGCCAATTTTTCAATTTAAATCTCTTGAAAACCCAAACTCGGAAATAATTTCAAAAATTATGAATAAAATATATGAGAGCGCCGCGAGCTGCAACATAAATTACATTTACGACAGACGACTGGGCTTAAATTTCTTTTACAGTCAGCCAGGGCCCAGGGGATGAGCGAGCCTATAGATATTAGACTCTCATGATCATTAATATGGCCTATGGTCAACGGCCTAAGAGTGCAACAATTTCCTGGTGGAAGGCATTAGTGCATGAGTTTGTAAAAGCTGGATTTCCGTAACCTCTCTCTGCGATTAAGCAATGAACATCATAATTGATAGATACTGAAAATCAGCAAATTATGGAATCTGAAATTCAAACTTCTTTGTGCGAAAATTTGCGGCTATTTTAGCGTGTACTTCACAATGAAAAGTTTTTAACGCCTAAAGTTCAAGCCCTGCAGGCCGATATACTAGTTTTCGCAGTGCGCACTACAGACCTCAGAAAAGGTTTTTTTTCATGCCATATATTTGAAAACTACGTCAGATACTGGCCAATAGTCTGGCTCAAGTGTCAAACAAACTCCTACAAAAGAGAAGAATAGCAAACGTTTTGGCATAAAATAACACCATTTGGAACACTTGCAGAATCGCACTGAAATCTTATGTATTGAAATCTGAAAAAAAGGCGAGAAATGAAGTAGTGGTTCTCTTTATATAAGAGATACAAGTAGAATTTTTTTCAAAACCGTAGAGTCTAGGGTACGGTCCTACCCTGCAAAAAAAAATTTAATTATGGCTTTTTGGTATAAATACAATTCCAAATCCATCTTGGTTTGAAACCCTTTCATAAAAAGCTTTGAACCCTTTATACCAATCTGTGCAAATAGACTATACAGCTTTGACACTAAAGTTCAACCATTTCCATTACAAACAAGTTGCCTAATCACGAAGGACATCTCCAACTTTTTATCTTACAGATCTCACATTTACCTGTTCACAGTTTTAACTTTTCACGCTCGTCTTCACCAAATTAGGTAAAAAATAAGTCATAGGCTATAATTTGACACAAAACTTTATATTTGGGAACATCAATTATTTAATTCATTATGGTTTTCGCAAGATATGGACAACCAGAGGTTGATATTGAAAATGTTAAATCTGAAGCTGAAGTAAACTCTTTTGAAAAAAGAGATTCTTCATATGAGCAACAAAGACATGAAAGCTCTTCATCAGATGATCAAAGCTCAATCAAATCTACAGAAACTCATTCAACACATCGTACTTTAACCTCAAGAACGGTCAATTTAATTGCTCTTGGTGGTAGTATTGGTACAGGTTTATTTGTTACTATTTCTTCAACTTTAATGTACGGTGGTCCGTTGGGGTTATTATTGTCATATATGATATGGTCATTGACAACTTTTTGTGTCATTGTTTCAATTGGTGAAATGGTTACCTACTTACCAATTAATGCTCCTTTTATTCAAATGGCCGGTCGTTGTGTTGATGAAGCCTTTGAAGTTGTTACAGGATTCAATTATTATGTCATGATTAGTATTTATATTCCTTTTGAAATCACAGCTGTTAATTCAATGATTCATTTTTGGAGAGATGATTATTCCCCAGCTATTAGTTTCTGTATTCAAATCTTCATTTATACCGTTTTGAATGTGTTTGCAGTCAAATGGTTTGGTGAATCTGAATTTTACTTAACAATAGGTAAGGTGGTATTAGCTGTTGGTTTAATCGTCTTTACTTTTGTTACAATGGTTGGTGGTAATCCTCAACATGATGCTTTTGGTTTCCGTAACTGGAACAACCCAGGACCATTTGTTGAATATTTACACAAGGGTACTTTTGGTGAATTTACCGGTTTTTTCAATGCTTTGACAAGAGCTTGTTTCACAATTGTTGGTCCAGAGTATCTTGCAATGGTTGCAGGTGAAACCGGTCAAGAAACTCGTAAAGTTTTAGCTTCATCATTCAGAACAGTTTTTTATAGAATGGCAGTCTTTTACATTTTGGGTGCTTTAAGTGTTGGTATTTTATTAGCTTCAAATGATCCAACTTTGTTAAAATTAGCTGGTACAGATTCTGCTTCAAATGGTAATTTCTCACCTTATGTTATTGCAATGAAAAATATGAATATTCAAGTTCTACCACATATTGTTAACGTACTCTGTGTCCTCTCAACATTCAGTGCTGGTAATTCATATGTGTATTGTTCATCAAGAGCTTTATTAGCAATGGCACAAAGAGGTTTTGCACCAAAGTTCTTTCAATACTGTACTAAAGATGGTGTTCCAATTTTCTGTGTTGGTGTTGCATTTTTATTTTCATTATTATCATTATTACAATTAGGTGATGGTGCAGCCAAAGTCTTGAACTGGATCATTAACGTCGTTACCAGTGCCCAAATTGCCAATTATTTCTTCATGACAATTACTTATATTCATTTCTGGAGAGCATGTAACAAGCAAGGTTTAGACAGATCGAAATTTCTTTACAAATCATATTTTCAACCTTATACAACAATTTTCCCTATGATCATGACTGCTTTGATGATAATTACTATTGGTTATGCTACTTTTATTCCAGGTAATTTTACAGCTGGTGGGTTCTTGACAAACTATTTAATGATCTTATTAGATATTGTTATTTTCATTGTTTATAAATTGGTTAAGAGAACAAAATTTGTTAAACCTGAAGAAGCAGATTTGGTTTCGGGACTTGATGAAGTGACAGAACATGAACGTCGTTACATAGAGAGAATGGAGAAGAGCAACAAATACAATGAGAAGCCAACTATATTACAATCCATTTATGGATGGATTTTCTAGATTTGGCCGAAACAACATGCATAGATACACTTTTAATTTAATGGTTTGACGTGTAATCTCATTTTTTTACTTCAGTTTTTTTTAATCACAATCATATCACTTTTAATATGATCTTTACACTTATAATTATTTATACACTTGCACAATTTGAATTTTTTATATATTAATTTTATAATACTAATACTTTGGGGGGTTTATTAAAGGATTCACGGTTTAAAAGTTTTGACTTATATATTTATGTCGTATTTGAAGTTTAATAGGTAAATATTGTATACTACATATTCATTCTTATGTTTAAATTTTTGGTAGACAAATAGATTTTTAAAATTAGTAAGGTAAACTCTATATATGAGAAATCAGCTATATTAGTTCAGCTGTGTACATTGTAATAGAGATCATATAAAATTATGAAAAACAATGTAGAAAAAATGTATTATTTGAAAAATCAAGCATTAATAAGCTATTTTTGTGATGTTAAACATGACTTATTATCGATTCTTTTCCATCAGAAATTGGTTCTGGCTGGGTATCAACATCCATATCACCCATATCACCAAGTCCAGCATATTTGGATCTTGCTCTTAACTTGGGACCATTAAAATAAAACAGCACAGGGATTGCAATCATCCCGATAAATATAAATCCTAAGATGCTTGAACCCCATCCAACAGGGAATCTTTCAGAGCCTGTATTTTTGAATAATGCACTTCCAAACAAGGGGAAGACACCTCCAAAAATTGATCTGATTGCTGCATTTCCTGAAAATACAGAAGCAAGAAACCTGAAGAATGACATACTCAAGTAATTGAATAATGTTTGAAAAACGAAGAAAGATCCAAAAACGAACAATGTAGCTCCTAAAATTGGAGGAAACCAATTGATTTCAGGAGATGAAGTCCAGCCAAAGATGAACATACCTATAGGCATGATAATTGATCCCACTATTGTCAAAGGTAAAAATACTTCAGGACTAATCATTTCATTATTCAACATTGGTTTGGTAAATATTTTGTAAGACCATGGAATATAAACTGAAGCACCAATAACACAACCAACAAAAATACAAATATAAGTAACACCCATTGTAACTAATGTAAATTTTTTAGTTTGGAAGAACACGATAGGAAATGCTTCAAACCATAGGTAAGTGATTGCATACATCAATGAAATATAAAGATGAATTAATAGAACAACTGGTTCTTTGATTGAAATTTCGAAAGGTCTCCATAGTGTGTCAATGATTACTTCTTTTGTGCTCATATGTTTCAATTCAATTTCACCTGAGCTTGTAATATTTTCATTTCCAGTTTTCTTTCTTAAAATTAAAGCTTTTTTATATAAAAGGGCCTTTGAAGATGGTTCAGGGAAAAAGAATGCCATAAGAGCCAAACCAACCCCATTTAAAATCACCAAGAACCAGAAAACCCATCTCCAAGTAGCCTTAACAGTAAAAATAGCACCGATTAATGGACCCAATGCTGGGCCAGAAACAGAGAAAACAGACCAGAATGTTATAGCAAAAGGAACATAAGCCATAGGAATAACATCAGCGATAGCAGCAGGACCGACACCTATAGGTGCTGCAACAAACAAACCAGTGATGAATCTTAAGACACAGAAACCTTCAATGTTTTTCACCAACGCAGTTGGAATTTGTAAGATAATAAACATAAAAATTGTCCAAAAATAAACTGGCATTCTACCAATCTTTGCATTTTCAGTTAATGGACCAAAAATTAATGGACCAATACCATATCCAATAACGAATAAAGACAAGGGTAATGTTGCAACTGTTGATGAAATGTCTAAATCCTTTTCAATTTGTTCAATCCCAGGAGTATAAATTGCAGAAGCAATATATACTGTTAGACAAATGAATGAGTTCAAAAGCACAAAGAATAGCCTCAGAGACAAAGGCCAATTTTGAGGGTTTTGTGGGTCATCCTCACTGTCCCAATCAACTAATATTGGCTCTTTGGATTCAAGGTCAAGGTATTTTGAAGGAACTTGATAATCAGCATATTCTTCTGCAGACTTGAAGTATTTACCTCTACTTAAAGAGTAAACGAAGCGACCAAATACAGTATTTCTAAGAAAGACTTCAAATTTTGAAATATAATTATGTGCCATATTCAATTACCATCAAACCAATTATCAGCTCTCAGAGGAACACGAAATTGACCACCAATGAAAACCTTTTGTAATCCTATGAAGCAGGACTTTACCTCTCTTTAAATAGGCAGCTAGTTCAACAGTCTGTATCCATTATAGTCCATATATTTGTACTGAGTAACAAGCAATTAACGGCGTTAGTTGAATCTTTTTGGTATAATGCAGATTTTCATTTTTACAAAGTGTAAATATGTTGAATTCGAATGGAGTTTATGGAGATAAAACATTATTTCAGCACTTAGTGAACAACCATTAGGCGTGGAGCCATACAACCATATCTTTGAGCTATAAGTTTAGGGAATGTGACTAAATAGCTGAGAATCTCACAAGCATTTCATTGATGTTTCATAAGCCAAGATTTGAATGTTTTCAAGAACATAAAATCAAAATGTGTTAGAAATTTATATTGTCTTATGAAGTGGTGTCTGGGTGGATATACGAAAAAAAATTGGTATAACCTTCAATAAACTGAATAATTTATACTCGGGAAAAGTCAATTATAATTGTTTGAAACCATAAAGAACGAACAGATTAGTCATTGACTCGTGAGAGGATCTTCACAGAATGAAAACGGACTACTATGAATTGTTAGGAGTCGAAACGTCTGCGTCTGATATAGAGCTTAAGAAAGCATACAGAAAGAAAGCTTTACAATATCATCCTGATAAAAATCTTGATAATGTGGAGGAAGCCGCCAGAGTTTTTGATCTTATAAGGTCCGCTTATGAAGTTTTGTCAGACCCACAGGAGAGAGCATGGTATGATTCACATAAGTCTTCGATCTTAAGAGATGATGACGATTATGGTTACGATGATGAAGATGATCTATCACCAGATATCACAGGTACAACAACAGATGAACTTTTGAAGTTTTTTGATCCAACTTTATACACAAGAATTGATGATTCTATGGCTGGTATTTATGTATTGGCTAGTCGTGTATTTGAAAAGCTTGCAGCGGAAGAAGTTTTATCAGGTCGTCAACAAGGTCTTGATAAATATGCATCATATCAAGATGATGATCCATCTGATACTACAAATATTTTATATCCAAAATTTGGTAGAAGCAAATCAGATTATGGATCAGAAGTGAGAAAGTTTTATCAAGTTTGGTCTTCATTCTCAACAGTGAAAACTTTTTCATGGAAAGATGAATATAGATATTCAACAGCTGGTGATCGTCGTACAAGACGTGCAATGGAGAGAGAAAACAAAAAAGCTAGAGATTCTGCACGCCGTGAATTTAATGAGACTGTTAAAAGCTACGTTGCATTCATAAAGAAAAGAGATCCAAGAGTTAAAGAAGGTGCAGCTGCTTTTGAACAAGAGAAGAAACGTAAAAATCAAGAAGAATTACGCAAACAGATTGCGAAAGATAGAGAAGCTAATGCACAGAAAAGAGGTGAATATGAAGCACAGAACTGGCAAAAGATTAGTCATGCTGAATTGGAAGAGATGGAAAACAATTTTGCAGAATCTTCAGAAAGTGAAGAGGAAGATGAAGAGGAGATTGAAGTTTTTGAATGTTTTGTATGTAATAAGAGTTTCAAGACACAAAAACAATTCAATGCACATGAAAGTAGCAATAAACATAAGAAAGCTATATCTAAATTAAGATGGGAAATGAAGAAAGAAGGTATATCTTTAGGTATAGACCCTGTTTCTGATGAAAGTGAATTTGATACCGCTGATGATCTTTCTGAGCCAGAAGAAGATGACGAATTGGACGTGGAAGATTCTGAAGATGGAATAGATGAGGATGAAACTAGAAATGATATAGATGAGGAAATAAGGAAGATCGAGGAGCAACTTAAAGGTCTTGGTAATGATGATTATGACGATGATGTGTCTGAAGTTGAAGATGATGAGAATAAGAACATAAAGCAAGGCCCATCAAAACATCACCAAGAAGAGCCTAATTCAAACGGAATATCAGGGGTAAATGCCGAAGAATTAGAGGTTGATGACTCACTTGAATCTGATTTGGAATCAGAACCAGAACCAAAACCAGAAGTGATACCAAAAAAGAAACTATCGAAGAAAGAAAAGAAAAAACAAAAATACAATAAAGATAAGTCTCAGTCCAAATCAGAGGCCGGGGAAGAAGATGATGAAGAAGAAGACGAACTTGCAAAACTAGCAGCTCAATTAGAGAAAGGTATTTCTTTAGATATTGATGATTCAGATGATGAATGGGATACAGGTAATTCCAAAAAGAATAAGGGGAAAAAAGCCAAAAGAGCCAAAAACACATCTGAGAGCTCTACACCTGGACCATCAGGCGGTGATACAGAAAAAGAACAAAATAACAAACCTGTAGGGGGAGAGAAATGTTCTGTTTGTAATCAAAATTTTAGTTCAAGAAATAAGTTATTTCAACACGTCAATACTACAGGACACGCTGCTCCACCAAAGAAGAAGGCAGGAAGGAAAGGCAAACGTTAATCAAATTGCATATTGAAATATTTTTACGATATAGATTATATTAGTTATCGGCATTTATATTAGTGTAAATAGATTCTATATGAATGTCTCATGCATAAGTCAATAACCAACGTAATGTAATTAAACATTCTAACGTAAACCAAGCTTTGTCTTCTTGACTTTGGCAACAACTGGCTCGGGGATACCTCTGTTTTCAGCACCTAAACCTTGACCGGCTTTCCAACCCAATTTTTCTAGTAAACGTCTACCAATATTATTAGTTGAAATTTCTGGAGCATTTTCACCAACGATATCACCTTCTTTGACATGTGCATTACTTGGTTTCCCTCTTCTGGAAGATTTAGCTTCTTCGGCTTCAATTTCAACTCTTGGTCTCTTTTGATCAATTCTGTTAAATATAGGTCTTTGTTTACATAGCATACTAACCGAATGATAATCTGGTATTGAATGGAAAGTTCTCTTATTCTTAACAGCGACAACGTGTTGTTGTTTACCAGCACCAAATTTTCTTGACTTCATGTTATATAGAAATGCAAATTTCATAACAACTTTGTTACCATGTGGATCCAGAGGTGGGAATGTCAACGCATTTCTCTTTGAATCTTGTAAGAACTCTTCAAATTCATTTCTAAAGTCATTGACATAGATAGTATATGGGTATTTTAGTGATAAATCTTTAGAAGTGGAATGCTCTTTTGCGATATTGCTTTCCCTTTCTTTTCTCTTTTCCTTTTTGTTACGTCTTTGTGCCTGATATTGTTCAGCCAGCGATTGACGCAGATCCATATCAGCAACATGGTCGAGGTCAAGTTCTTTCTTACGACCTTTACCTCTTGTTGTAAGAGTTTTAGTTTCATATTCCAAATCTCTGACGCCATCATATTTTGACGTAAATTTGACTAAATCATCTAAACCTTCATCATCATAATCATCATGGTCATCAGCTTCTTCTTCTTCTTCTTCTTCTTCAGCACTTGAATCATCAATAAATTGGAAATCAAAATCTTCTTCGTTGAGTTCTTCAGGCGTAAGCTGTGCTTGTACATATTTAAAGTAAGCATTCACTCTATAATCTGGCATACCATTTTCGACCAAAAAATCTTCAAATAAATTTTGGTCAATCCACAAGAAATCGTAAGATCCTGTAAGTCTAAAGCTTTTCATATGATATTGATTTGTACCAGCACCATACCTCACATTTATAACATCAACAAGAGAATGATCAAATGATTCATAGTCGTCGGGAAGAAAGCCATATTCTGGGTCACCATCGGATGATACCTCTTTTGGAGGTTCACTGGACTCTTTGATCTTCAAATTATTCATTTGTTCTGCAGCCCTTTCATCGTGAATACTATCAGTGTCAATTTTATCATTTTCAGAGTCAAAATCATCTTCGTCGTCAACGTTTGCAATGAAGTTAGCTTCCTCTTCAAAATCATCATCAAGTTCTGCATATATGTCCTGTTCATTGTCAACTTTCTTGCCAAAAACCTTCTCATCATCATTATTTTCATCGTCCTCGTCGTCTTCATCTTCATCTTCGTCTGCCAGGTTTTGCATAACCCTTGAGATGTATTGATTATATGAGCGGTAAAGTTCTTGACTGGTTGGTTTATTGACAGTATGGTAATCTTCACCATCATCAGCGATCTCGTAAATAGATTGATCCAAATCAATTTCAATATCTTCATCTTTATCTTTATTGGTTCTTGGGAGTTGCACATAAGAATCTTTAGAATTATTTTCGTAGTTTGTAGAAAGAAGAGTCTGACCTATACTTAGTGATGGTGTGAATTCTGTGTTATTACTAGCTCTTATTGGTTGTGATGTGTGTGTTGAGGTTGGTACTTGTTTGATATGCTTTGTGATTGACTCATCACCGTCATCGTCTTGGAAAAATAAAAGGTTATCTGGAATCTGTTGTATAGTGTTTTTTGGTTTTCTGGATTTTTCTTGGAAGGTCCCTGTAGTTTCTGAAGATGTTTCATTTTCTTTAGTAGATTTGGTTTCAGTAAGATCAACAATTTCGTCATCTTGATTACTAGGTTCAACTTCAATTAGTTCATCATCTTGATTACTAGGTTCAACTTCAATTGGTTCTTCATCTTGACCGGTAGTATCGACTTCAATTAATTCTTCATCTGAATCCTTCTTATCTCCATTTATCTCTAGATTTGCCTCCTTGCTAACGAAAGTCACTTCATTATCTTTGACTTTCTCAATGAATTGATCTTTTTCCTTCAATTTCCTCACTAAATCCTTTGAAGGGTCTAAAGTTGCAGCTTTAACGAATTCAACAGGTCTTTTTCGAAGTGGGAGCTTCATCGTACTCTCCCTGTTATCTTCAGTGTTGAATACCTCATCTTGTAATCTGAACTTTTTCTTAGAGCCTCTTGCAGCAGCAGCCTTCATTGAGCGTTCTGGATGCGACACAGAAATGAAATCTGGATTGTTCAAATCGAATAATTCTGGGAGTTCACCATTATTTGGCTGCCCATTAGCATGTTGTTGTTGTCTTCTTCTCTTCTGTGCTTTGCTATTGCGACCTATGAAACCACCGCGTCCACCTCTACCACCTCTTCCACCTCTTGAGCCACCTCTTGGACCACCTCTTCCTCTTCCTCTTTTAGGCATAATAAAATTTTCTAACCTTGAATTATTGGATTAGATACTTAGAAAACCTCAGGTATAAATCTAATACATGTGTATGAAATTGTAGTATACTATAAAAAATCAATACTTTACGCATCGCGTACTTCCCCTACCAATTAATTCAAATCCGCGAAAAGCACATGATGCGTCAGCTGACTGATTTTCGCGTTATCTAATCGTTTGTTTTGACGCTTTCAGGCGCAATTAGTTCAATAAACTCTGGAGAATAGACATTCAGGGCATCAATTTAATAGTATAAAGTCGAGGGTTCCATCCAGATCTGACAGTGTGGTATCTATAAATATCCCAAGCTTCATTCAATTTCAAGAAATCAAATTATTATAATAGATTGTGGTGTATTCTTTTTGTTAGAGAAGAAGATTCTGGGTTTGTTAACGCAACGCCTTCGTCATTTGATTTGTTCTGTTCACAAATAAACAATAATATTTAAACTCAATGACCACTGCCGGTAGCTTTCAAAGAGTAATCGAACTCTTTTGGGATAAAGAACTGGAGAATATTTACCCAGAGGTACCCATAACAGTGCTTGGTAAGACTTATTCAAGAGAAATCAAAGAGTCTGTAATATTATCAGAATCAACTGGGGAAGACGGAAGTGATATAGACAAAACGATCAGAAAGGATGATAATGATATAAGGGCCAATGAAAGCAGACTTTCAGGTCTTAAAGATATATGGCAAACATTGAGATTCCATACAGCTGAAGATAACGAAAAAGACGATTTGAACAAATGGCCACAGGAATTCATTGATGATGTTTATACAAGAATATGGCTAACTTATCGTACTAAATTTTCACCAATAGATCGTGATCCTGAAGGACCTTCTCCTTTATCATTGAACTTCTTTCTCAGAGGTCAAAATTATGATTTAGATAATGAACATTTCACTACAGATTGTGGTTGGGGTTGTATGATAAGAACTTCACAGTCACTATTAGCAAATGCATTATTAAACCTACATATTGGAAGGGACTGGCGCTACACAGGAGAATTGAATGAAATGCACAATGAGATTGTATCCTGGTTCATTGATTGTCCTTCACATCCCTTTTCTATTCACAAAATTGTTGATAAAGGTAAATTACTTTCAAACAAAAAACCTGGTGAATGGTTTGGTCCATCTGCAGCTGCAAGAAGTATACAATCGCTGTGTAATGAATTTGATAGTGGTGTTAAAGTTTACATTGGGTCTGATAGTGGTGATATATATGAAAATGATGTGTTCAAAGTTGCCAAAGACGAAAATGGTGTTTTTAAACCGATTTTGATACTTTTGGGGTTAAGACTCGGTATAGATAATATTAATCCAGTATATTGGGATAGTTTAAAGGCAATTTTGAATTCGAAAGAAAGTATTGGAATAGCTGGCGGGAGACCATCAACATCACATTATTTTTTTGGATTTCAAGGTGATCATTTATTTTATTTGGATCCACATTTACCTCAACCTGCTTTGCTCCATGATGATCAATTAGACACCTCAGTCAGTGAGAGTACGGAAATAGTTTCATCATTAGATGTCAATTCAGTCCATACTAAAAAGCTTAGAAAAATTCATTTATCTGAAGTTGATCCATCAATGCTACTGGGATTTTTAATCAAAGACGAAAATGAATGGATCCAGTGGAAAGAAAAGGTACAAAATTCACCTACTAAGACCAGCGTCATCCATATTTCACCAGATCATACACCTCGTGATTTTTCAAATAGAAAGCCATCTTTTGTTGTTTATGATGAAGATGGTGATGATTTCGTTGATGTTGGGTTAGAATTTGATGAGCTGCCTGAAGACGAAACTGGTGAATCTAATGATGTTACTACTAAAACAAAAGGTGAAGAGTTCGAACAAGTAACCAGAAATGATGCATCAGCAGCGATTCCAAATGATAGAGATCCAGAAGATTCTGTCGTTTTTATAGCTCAAGGGCAAGGCGAATCATCAGCAAAAGAGATTTTACAAGAGGAATCACCAGAAGTTATCGAATCATCAGGTCCGTCATATAACTATACAGGAACAGGATCTATCAAGGATGATTATGAAAATATAGGAACTGGATTTACTTTAAATGAAAATCCAGGTGGCCAAAATGAAGACTTTAACAATAGACCATATGAAGAACCTCTCATGATTGAAAGCCCAGAAATGAGATCTTTGGCCTCAAACTTATCAGAGTCAAAGTTGGAAGATAAGTCTCATGATCAAGGTTTATGATTGATATTTAGAATGCTGGTCATTCTCAAGATGATGATTAATATAGAAGATTCGGTTAGGCTTTTACATATGTTATCAGCTTTAATAAGTTACTATTTATTCGGAATATTTGACTATAGGGAAAAGGAGTTATATAACTAATAGGCTTTAATTTTTGATTTCAACTATGCATGTAGGCTTTCAGACGTACGTATCTGGATCTTTCCACTTATATAGAATAAGATATCTCATTATTAGTTTTTGCTTATTTATACGTTAGCAGCTGTGATGGTTATATATAATTTAATTATAATAATTAATTATATTATACGGTGGCGATTACATAATACATTTGTATACGTTCAATTTTCACCACATAAAAATTATAAACATATTTGATCAATTATCATTTAGATAACTTCAAGACATTCGAAAAAGCAACCTTTAATCAAGAGAGCGGAAATCATGAGTGATCTTAGGTTCTGTACAGTGTGTGCGGTCAATAATAATCGGTATGTCAGGGTCAAAAGTTTTTTTTTGACTTTAATTGACGTGGGATCAAAAGATGAATAAAGACTAACAAATTGGAATTTAGTTCAATGGCAGCCCATAAAATATTGAAAGAACATGGTTATCAAGTTTCATCATATGGTACAGGTTCAGCAGTGAGGCTTCCTGGTCCGAGTATAGATAGACCAAATGTTTACCCATTTGGAACACCATATGATAAAATATATAAAGAATTAGAAGCACAAGATCCCAAATTATATCAAGCAAATGGTATTCTAAGGATGTTGGATAGAAATAGAAAGATTAAAGAAGCACCACAAAGATGGCATGAAGGGAGAGAAACATTTGATTTCGTGTTTACATGTGAGGAAAGATGTTTCGATTCAGTTTGTGAAGATTTATTACATAGAGGTGGTAATTTGAATAAAATTGTTCATGTTATTAATGTTGATATTAAAGATGATGACGACAATGCAAGATCAGGTGGTAGAGGGATACTAGAATTAGCTGAAAGCTTAGCAAAAGCTTCAAAATTATCAAAAACTCATGAAGATAGTGTACCATTTGAAGATCAAATCTTGGATATTTTAACTAAATGGCAAGAAAATCATTCAAATTTACCACTACTTTACGCTCCGTTGTTTTATTAAGTTACTGCTTGTAATAACTAATGTATTATACGTATATATATGTCAATATAGATTTTTTCTACAAGTAAAAATTCATTCCCTGATAAATAACTATATTAATTCTAATTTAAATAAACAACAAGTCTAGCAAATATACACAACACCTTTATTATAATTCATGAACTTTTAAACCATTAACCCAAACCTTTTGAGTATTTCTATCATCACCATTGAAAACCCATTTAGCAACCAAGTTTTTAAATTTTGTTAAATCATCAGATGTATTCATTGATTTTGGTGATGTTTGCCAATCGAAGACATCAACAGGTGACCCCTTTGAATCTAAATCAACAAGTTGTGCGTCCCATTTCTTACCTTTGATGAAAGAACCTAGTTTATCTTGTAACCCAACAACTTTTGCACCACCAAGTGTAGCTAAGAAAAGAACATCTTCGACTGATAATTTATTATGATCCGAAGTTTTCATAGCTAAATGATTTGAAACTAATAAAGCTTGACGAGCAGTTTCTAAAATTGAGATAGAAAACCCACCAGAAACATCAGTACCTAACCCAACTGGGATTTCATTATCTAACAGCCATCTAACTCTTGCTTCACCTGAAGTTATTGAACTATTTGAAATCGGACAGTGTGAAATACCAGTACCAGTAGATTTGATTAAATCTTTCTCATGGTCTGACAAATGAATAGCATGAGCTAAGATTGTCTTATCCCCTAAAAGATTGTGGTCATTATAGACATCTGTATAACTCTTGGAGCTTGGGAATAATTCTTGTACCCATTTGATTTCATTCTTGTTTTCAGATATATGTGTTTGACAATGAAGATTTTGTTCTTCTCTTAGATGACCTAACCAATTTAATAATTCAGATGTACAGGATGGGGCAAATCTTGGAGTTAATATAGGAGCAACAATTTCATTTGAAGGATCTATTTCCTTAATATGATCTATAACATCTAATGTACTTTTTTTGGATTGTTCAAAAGTTTCACAATAATACTCTGGTGAATTGTTATTCATACAAACTTTACCAATAAAAGCTCTTTGACCCTTTTCAAGAGCCAAATCAGCTAAAAGATTTGTAGCATCAGTATCAATAGTAGCATAATAGGCAGCACAGGTAGTACCATGTGAAATTCCCCTGGAAATAACTTTATTGTAAACCAAGCGTGCTTTATCCAAGTCTTTCAAAGTTGATTCTAATGGGAAGGTATAAGTTTCTAACCAATCTAATAGTGTTGATGAGCCAAAGATCCCATTATTTGGATATTGTGGAGCGTGAATGTGTGTATCAATAAAACCTGGGAAGAAGAATGAATTTGAATTTTTGGAAATATCAAAAGTTTCCTCAATATTTGTTTCTTTGTTCAAGATTTCCTCAACTGACGTGTTTTCATAAATGTTATCAATGACCCCATTCTTATCAACAACAAACCCAGTATCGGTGAAAACCTGGAGTGAACCTAGCTTTGGTGTGTGTATGAAAGTACCATAGTACAAAACACGTTTGATGTTAGCAGCAGTATGTGAAGATGAAGCAGAACGTAATCCTACTGTCATAATAACCGAAAAAACCCCATTCAAAAGAGGTTTAAATTTGAAATCAAAAGTTGAAATATTATCTTCTTTTTATACATTCAATTTTTTTACGATAACATAATTTGCGTTTGCCGTGAAAATCGACTCGGTCCGGAGAGATCCCGTCGGTAAAGAGCAATATATCGACCGGCCCGCGGAAAGAATAACTATGGACAGAGTCACTAACTAATTTAATTTGTTTCAGTAGGTAAGTTGTTGTAAAACATCACCAGGTTAATAGACATAACATGATCATGGCTTCACGAGATTATGATTTATTACACGTAGTACGTACTACGTACTCATCAGAGTAATATAGCTTGAGAAAATGTATATATAAAACTAAAATTAAGTTCCATAGTGGTTTTTCTTCCAGCTCCATCAACTGATAAAGTCAAGATGAAAAACCAACCTTTTGATTATTATCAAAAAATTGGAAATGAGTTCTTGCCCAATTATAGTAGTTTCTACCACATATGGTACAAGACCTCATGTCAGTTGCCCGCATACCCTATGGGTGCGAAGAACTCTTGTTTAAAAGTAATATAACGTAGTTATGAATTCCTTATTAAACTCTTCAACGAAACAACCAACGGTTGTGAACGGCCACTGCTGTGGTTTCCACCACTACTGTGGTTTCCTCTCAGACACTTTTGTGGGAAAGAGTGTTCAAATGCGTCACCAATTTGAAAACTGGGTTATCAAAATTATTGAAAACTGTTAACAAGACACACCAACCTCTAAAGAAATATCCAAGTCACAAGGACGAGGAGAAGATGAAATCAAAAATTATAAGACCCACCCACCTCTCATGAAGAGAAGTGTCAGCAAGTATACATGATGCGCTGTGCAATGCAAACAAGTATACCTGATCACCAAGACTTCTTGATCTCTGATGACGTCTTAAGGTAAGTATGAAGAAAGGAAAAAAGTAAAATAGAAAACGAAGTTTTCAAAGGGAATTCAACTCTTTAAATACTTTTCCAGAGCGAACTTTGCTGGGAGTTTTCAATTTTAGGCGCGGTTTAGCGAACTTTACCCGGATGTTTTGGACACGTAACACACGAACCGGTGTGCTTTAAATAGGGCAGACAAGATTGATTGTCGTTGACTGCTATTGACCTGTTAAGTCAAAATTATGATTGTATATAGGCCATTATTGAGCCAGTGGAAAATATACTCACAGTAAAAGAAGCAAAATACCTAGAACCAAGCCTGGTTGTTTAGCAGCATACCCTCATT
This sequence comes from Hansenula ciferrii, assembly GCF_000313485.1. Taxonomy (NCBI): domain Eukaryota; kingdom Fungi; phylum Ascomycota; class Saccharomycetes; order Phaffomycetales; family Wickerhamomycetaceae; genus Hansenula; species Hansenula ciferrii. Next base: position 139,733 of record NW_011887711.1, read on the forward strand.
GATCTTCGTGATGGTTTCGTTTTGTTTTTTTTTTTCGCGTCGCGTTATTAAATTGTTATATACAAAAATTACTTTAAATTAACTATACCACCAGAAGAAAATAGACAAACAGATGGTGTGTTAGTCAAAATGGATCCCCAATTCAGATCAGAAAGTATTCAAAGTCCAGAGTTCTTACAAAATAAAGTACTCATCGAGAGTTTGGTGGCTGATAAAATTGCACTTCAAAGACGCTTAGAGCGTAGTGAAATCGTTAGAGAAAAAGCTATACAATTGGTAGCCAAATATGAACCAGTTTCAATTGAAAGAGGTGAAAATGGATTGATATTTACATTATCTAATGGTATTGAACATACAAGTTTGGTCAACTCAAGCTTTTTAGGTACAGTTGGTCCTATTATTCACACTAATAGACCGATAGTTGGTTCTCCTGCTTTCCCAATTAATAGTAATGTCCCATCAAATCCTGTACAACCGCAATATGCAACAACATTTATTCCTCAAGTTGTTGGGAAGGTTAATCCACAGGTTGCACCTCAAAATGTACCTCAAGTGTCATCAAAAGCATCATCCCAAGCCCCATCAAAGGCGCCTTCAAATTCATCTTCAAATTCATCTTCAAAAGCACCACCACAAGCACAACCACAAGCGCCATCACAAGCACCATCAAGAGCACATTCACATGTTTCTATGAAGGTTTCACCACAGATCAGTAATCAAAAAAATGTTCAACAACCTGCACAAAATAATACTAGCTCAAGTAATGGCAAAACTCAAGAAGTAACAGCATCAAAAGAAATCTCCAATCCACCAAATCATAAACCATCTCCAGAATTACAAAAATTACAGGCACAAACCATCAAAAGACTTCAACAACATCAAGATTCATTAAGCCCAGGGTCTGTATCACCACAGGATAGTGAACCAAGTATCACCAATTCAAGATCACCATTTGTGGATACAACTAATACTGATACCACTAAAAATTCACAAGTTTTGAATATTCAAAAACCAAATAATGATTCTAATGTACCTAAATCAACAACCAAATCAAGGAATTTATTTTTCTTACCAAACACCGATTCTTTTGATAATTCTAGACCAAAGGTAAGTACTGAACCATCAAGTGATAGAAGTAGTGCTTACGCTACACCTGAAAAAGGCTCAGAAAATGAAAATACTCCAAATGAAAAAAACTTGGAAGCTGTAAGCTCATCAAAAGTACCATCTAAAGAGTCATCAGATCAAACACCTCATGCACCACAACCATCAACTACAGCTTCCACACCTGAAGAATCCGAACAACCACAAACTAGAGAGCCTACGCAACCAAGTTCATCAACTTCACCACAATCAAACCCAATACAGCATTCTACAAACACGAATGATAACAGTGATCAAAGTTCTTCAACACCTCAAAAGAGATCCGAAGATGAGTTGTCAACACCTGATCCTAAGAGATCCAAACCAAATGAACCAAGAACATATCAACAATATGAAACTGTTTCTAAATGTCTTGATTTTCTACATTCATCAGATTATGCATTAGTGGTATCGCTAGAATTGAATCAAAATAAGAGATATAAGAACCTTGATACTCTATTGGATCATATTTACTACCATTTCTGTTTAAGAAATAGAGTTTTATTAGCAGCAAAGAAGACAGATTTATCAAAAGGTGGTGTTTGTCAATATCATTGTCATACATGTGCTAAAATCATTTTGAAAGCCACAGTCTATCCAAATCAAGAAGCTTCTATAACGTTTTTAGATAAAAATCATGAATGTTCATTTGATAATATTATGGGTAAATTTAAAATTTTATGGAAATCAGATCCAAATGTTTCATCAAAACTAAAAATTTATCAAGATTTTTTCAATCAAAATGGGTTATCTAAAGTTAAAAGTTTAATTTATCAATATGGGTTAAGAAAAAAATCACAATCAGAAATTAGTAAACAAACTGCTGGATTCTTGAATTCACATCCAGTGTTATTAGGTGATTTAGTTAAAGCCGTGGATAATACTAATGATCAATTAACCCATTTATTAAGTTTATACGTGTTACGTCTTACAGATAAAGATGTTAACGATGATACTCTAAGACAATTTGCTTCTAATCAAGGGCTTCAATTTGTTTATAATACTAAATGAGAATACGTATGAATTCTTGTATAGATATGAATGCAATATTATGTTTATTATATATTATTACCTAGAGCTCCTTTTGGTACAAACACTTGTAATTAAATATCAATTGATTCCCAAGAGGCTAGTCTACCAAAATCAGTACCAACATTTCGAATGACACAGTACTTCTTTTGTTGTTTTTGACCACTAGTCACTTTTTTCAAATAAGTTGCATCAATATAACCAACACCAGTGTTTAAACCTCTTGATAAATTATATGAACCACTTGTAATGAAACCAATCAAATTTTTAGAAGTTGGAACTTCTGGGTATTCATGTTGTTTTTTACCTGTTGGTCTTTTAGTATTTGTTGATTTGATCCATTTGTTTAACTCTGGTTCTGGGATGGAATAAATTCTAGCATTATCAGATGTAAAACCTCTTGAAACTAATTCAATTTTGATTGGTGAAATTGATAATGGATCATCAGGAGATGAAGGTGGACCTGGTACTTTCTTTGGGTCATATAATTGAACTGGGATCGTTAATTTTTCACCACGGGAGTCTGATTCTTTATCAGTGTTTTTAACATCTTTGATAAAGTTATAAACATCATGAGGTTCTTCGATTTTTCTAGTGAATTTTTCAGTCCAAGCAGAAGTTCTTGTATTCTTATCACTCTTCACTTGATTTAATCCAAATTTCAATAGTTGTAAATATCTCCAATCAGCAGTAAATGGATTACCAATTTCACCCTTTTCATAATCATCATTACGAATTTTAAGCTTATCATAATTAATTTTTTTAGCAATTGGTTTCTTTTCCCATTTTTCTTCTTTCTCTTTTGCAGCTATCAAATGATCAACAAAACCAGCAGATGTAAATGGATAATCGTCTGGGAAAAATAATTTATTTTGTTCGAAATTCAATTGATGTGATTGTAAAATACCACCATGATTCATATGAGCAATATGATTCATTGCATGCCATACTGGTAAGACCCAATACCATGGTAATAATACAGTCCAGATGTTATTATTTGTTTTGTAAATGATTACTGGGAAGCTTGTAACATCTTTTGATTCATTTGAAGATTGAATATTCTTTTGAGCAGCAATTTGCTTTAATGATAACTGATTTTCATATGAATTTGTTCTTCCTTGAGATGTTAATAGATTATCAACAATTTTGGTATTGATATTTGCTTTTGTAACTTTCATATCAATCAATGTATCAATGATATTAGTTGATTTATTTGGTCTTGGTTTATTTCTATTTGCCAATCTTGGGTCAATAGCTTGATATGTAAAGACTGTATTATCTGGCAGAGTATTTTCTGTGCATAGTTTACCGAAAAGTTTTGATTCTTCTGATGATTTATTAGCTGGTTTCAAAATGGTACCCAATGTTGATAAAGCGATTGGACCACCAACATCAATACTTCCAATAGCATATCTTGTGTCAATTATCTCAACATCTTCTGTTTTGATTGATAATAAATGATCAAAAACTGATTGATATATAGCTGGATGAAGTCTAACAATTAATCTTTTTGTTTCTTCGTCAGAACTTTTGAAAAAAATAGTAGTACCAGTACCTATTATTTCATCATTTTTATAAATTAATCCATCATATATACCACCATTTTGCAAATATCTCTTACCTATAGCTTTACCATTTGTTAGACTTGATAATGTATCAGCAATTGATTGGATGTTATCACTTTGAATAATCATTGTATTAATATAACTCTTATCCCAAATTATAGCCCCAGTTAAATTGAAATTTCTATGTGATAATCTAAATGATTTTTGAGTTGGTTTCAAAGGAATTTGGAACCCCCATCTTTTAACTAGATGTGATCTTTTTGAATGCCAGACATGGGTTGATAACCATGTAAACTTTCTTTGTCTTTTCATATATTTAATTTTACCAATTGGTGGTGATGCTAATTGGTTTAATGCTGATACGTCATATGAACCAATATTATTATTAATCTTGATGAATTTTTCAGAATCTTTACTATTTTGTAATTGTTCATTTAAAGTCTTAATTCTTTGCCTTATTCTTAAACGACCAGCTGATAGTCTTTTGTCAACAGGTACAAGTCTCATTAAATTAGCTCTAGCGGCTAACTTTAAAAGATTTCTCAAAGTTCTAGCTCTGTACAACTGTTTACCCTTTAATGGTTTTTTCTTAATACCACTAGTTTCATTTGCCATTTCTCTAATAGCTCTATTTCTCATACGTTTGGGTATTCTTTTAACATTATGCGATGCAGTTCTTCTTCTTAATTTCCTTGGTAAGCTTTGAAAAGTTCTACTTGATGAAGAGAATTTTGAATTCAATTGAGCCTTTTCTAATTCATTGATTTCATATCTTCTTGATTTAAGGAAATCATTAACATTCAACACACCGTCTTTATTAAGCGCTGGATCATTAATCTCTGTTCTTATTTGTCTTGATTGTTTCTTCTTCAATTTTCTGTATGTTTTGGAGTCAACACCACCACCGGCACCTTTACCCAATTGTCTTGACATGATATACAGATATCTTGTACAACAGAAATATCCTTTCTTTAATTATCTTGATCTAGTAATCTTTTGGTTCTTTTATGCCATATTTAATTTAAGTCAAAATAAAAAATCTGAAAAACTTTACTATGGTGTGTCCCGAAACCGAAAACCAATAAAATTGTATAGCTGGTAAACACAAATCCCTAACTTATAAAGGAGATTATCTATGTTAGAACAGCATTCAGAAGGTTAGAAAAACACAGAAGTGGAACTTTCAAAGCTATTTACATCAAAGAGATGGCTAATTAAGCTCTAGTCGACAAAAATTTAGGTAAAAAGTAGCAAAAAAATTGGGCCGAGCAGGGAATTGAACCCTGGGCCACTCGCATGCTTGTGGATATTAGATTGAGTGAACCCAATCTTCGCCCAAAGCGAGTATCATACCACTAGACCACACGGCCGAATTGTTAAGAGGGTAAATCCGCGTGTTTATCCCGGTGTGCTCTGAAATCTGCCAATTTTTGACGTGCGCCAGAGATTTTCACGCGAATTCTAGTTTATTTTCAAACTTTCCGTTCGGTTTCACAAATTTGAGTGATACAAAATTCAAATTGCAATTCGATTTCGGAGTCAAATAAAGCATCACATGGGATGAATGAATACAAATTCACATATTTCCATCCTATATTTTGGTAAATTTCTGTCTTGAAATGATATTAGTATTCTTTCATACCTTAAAAATGTATTCATCTATAAATTAGACCATATTTCTAGGGTTCTAGTCCCCTTTCCAGACCATCTCATTACGTTTACTGGAGTCACTTTTTAAGATTAAGTATATATTTCATAAATTAGTATCGTGCATGCAGCATCACCATATTCTTTAAAAGTCCCTCCCTGCGTAGTCTCACAAATTTCGGGAACCTCCAGCAAAACGCGTACTCAATCAAGAATTGTTCATAGGCAGTTAATAAATTATAATTCGTACTTTCTTGGATTCTTGGACTAGCTCTTCGAGTCATAAAAAAACTTTAAAAGTTTCGAAAATTTTTAAAAACTTTTTTTTGATATACTTCTATTGTGCTGGTAACGTGCAATCGTTCATTAACTTAGGTATCCTATACTTTTCGAGTTAATTCATTTCAATTTCAATTCGTTATCTTAATTGATATACATTCAAAAACTTATAAATTAAACAATAACAAAATGACTGACGTTGTTCTTGGTTCTCAATGGGGTGATGAAGGTAAAGGTAAATTAGTTGATATCTTATGTGAAGATATTGATGTTTGTGCCAGATGTCAAGGTGGTAATAATGCAGGTCATACCATTGTTGTTGATGGTGTTAAATATGATTTCCATATGTTACCTTCAGGTTTAGTTAATCCAAAATGTCAAAATTTAGTTGGTAATGGTGTTGTTATTCATGTTCCATCATTATTTCAAGAATTAGAAAATTTAGAAGCAAAAGGTTTACATTGCAGAGATAGATTATTTATCTCTTCAAGAGCTCATTTAGTTTTTGATTTCCATCAAAGAACTGATAAATTAAAAGAAGCTGAATTATCTGAAAATAAAAAAGATATTGGTACTACTGGTAAAGGTATTGGTCCAACTTATTCAACAAAAGCTTCAAGATCTGGTATTAGAGTTCATCATTTAGTTAATGATGATCCAAATGCTTGGGCTGAATTTGAAGCAAGATATAGAAGATTAGTTGATACAAGAAAACAAAGATATGGTGAATTTTTATATGATTCTGAAGAAGAATTAGCAAGATATAAAAGATATAAAGATTTATTAAAACCTCATGTTGTTGATTCAATTGATTTTATGCATCAAGCTTTAGCTTCAAACAAAAAAATCTTAGTTGAAGGTGCTAATGCTCTTATGTTGGATATTGATTTTGGTACTTATCCATATGTTACATCATCTTCAACTGGTATTGGTGGTGTTTTAACTGGGTTAGGTATTCCACCAAGAGCTATTAGAAATGTTTATGGTGTTGTTAAAGCTTATACCACAAGAGTTGGTGAAGGTCCATTCCCATCTGAACAATTGAATGAAGATGGTGAAAAATTACAAAATATTGGTGCTGAATATGGTGTTACCACTGGTAGAAAACGTCGTTGTGGTTGGTTAGATCTTGTTGTTTTAAAATATTCCACTTTAATTAATGGTTATACTTCATTAAACATTACAAAATTAGATGTTTTAGATACTTTTAAAGAAATTCAAGTTGCTGTTTCTTATTCAATTGATGGTAAAAAATTAAATTCATTCCCTGAAGATTTAATTAGATTAGGTAAAGTTGATGTTGAATATAAAACTTTACCAGGTTGGGAATCTGATATTACTAAAATTAAAAATTATGAAGATTTACCAGAAAATGCTAAAAAATATTTGAAATTTATTGAAGATTACTTAAATGTTCCAATTGAATGGGTTGGTACTGGTCCAGGTAGAGATTCAATGTTATCAAAACCAATCAACAAATAAATTTAAATATCCTTGTTTAATTGTTTTAAATATATTTATGTACATTAATATTTTACTATGAAGTATAGATCCAATATTTTATCTATTCGACTTTTTTGTATAAATTATAACTATGATAAGTTAATTTTGTCTTTGTTAATTGAAAAAATTGTTTTGGAATCCATAATAATCGACCAATACCTTCACTTTCATCATTATTTAAGAATGGAACAGATTTAATCAATTCCCAACCTTTTCTAATTTCACCTTGTTCATTTAAAAATCCAATTTCTTCAGTTTCTGAATCAACAGGTTGTGAAATATCAATAGCATAATCACAATTTTCAAAATTGGATAATTTTGAAGGTTCAAATTTATTTAAATTATTCATATTTTCTGGAATTATTCTAATTGATTGAAATTTCCCAATGGTTTCATTGAAATCACCTGGTAATAATCCATTAAAATTTGTTTTTATAAAATTTAATCTTTGATTTTGAGAAAGGAAAAATGAACTTGGATATCTATACCATTCTCTTCCTACACATACATTACCTGATTCATTTCTTGGTAAAGAATTATAAATTTCCAATGGTGCACTATAATTATTTGATAATGATGCTGTTTTAGATAATGAAATTATAAATGTTAATATTAAGATAGTGGAAACAATGATTGATTTGAAGATTGATGAAGATTTGGAAGATTTTGTAATTGATTGAGTGATACAGCTAATGGTTTTGGAAACATACCATAATGTAAAAGCAGCGGATAAATTAATTGTGGAATAGATTGGATATAAAAATCTTTCTTCTTTATGTGGTTGACTAAAGAAAATCCCACTCCATACTGCAATTGGTGATAAAATAGTTATAATTTCTAAGTTTGATAATTTATTTGGTTTCAAACCTGTGAATGATAGCACAGGTACAGCAATGATACCAATATAACCCAAAATTGCAATAATATTGAAATTCAACAACAAATTAATGATATAATAACTTAAAGGTTCAACACCAAAGATATTTGGACCAGCATTTTCATCAGCAAAGATGACATTATACAAGACAATATTTGCAGGAACCAAGACAGTCTTTGCATAAAAAGTTGAATCAATTTGTAAAGAAGTTCCTATTATAACTAAAACTATGAAGAATGACCAACCAATATAACGTCTTGTTATTAAGAAAGATTTCAAATTTTGTGCAATGATCACAAGTGTAGAAACAGCAGCTAAAGCAAGAACAAATGGCCATCCAATAACACCACCAGTTATGAACCAAAAAGTCACTAATAGGGCATATCCTAGATTTCTTGAATGGAAATATTGAATCAAATTACTTGTAGCTAATGCAGTACAATTCATTGCAAAACTTGATGGTAATAATGCAATAGAAGCATGTGAAAGCCCTGTTGATACTGAAGTAAAGAACAGATAATAATTAGCAATGGATAAATTCACTTTTTGTTTTAATGTATTGTATAAATGTAATTCTGAATATAAAGTGAATGAAACAACACTCAATCTAATTGTATAAAAAGCAGCTTGTGGAGGTAAAATTTTGAAATAATCAATAGCAACAGTTACTGGATAAGTTGGGATTGCATAGGGTATCAAATAAGCCCAAGATCTAATAGCATATTCTGGTGAATATTCCCACGTTTGTTTACCAAAGCCTCTTAATAGGAAATTTAGTGGTTCATAATAATTGAACACTTCATCACAATCTGGAATGATGGAATAAAACACACAGATGAGTCTAATTAGCAGTAGCAAATGGACCAATGGGTTCTTTGTGTCCACCAGTGGCATAGCAGAAGGTATTTTTGATCACAGCGGTTGTGTTTTTGTTCTGTGTTGATGCTTTGTTGATGTTTAAGATTTGACACTTGATCTTTTTTTTTTCGTGAATGTCAACAAAACTACAAATAAATAGTACAATTGAATCTCGATCTCACCAGAAGAACCCAGAAAAGACCAGAATGTGTATCTTAATAAATAAATAAGTAATAAATAGTGAATAAATAATGAATAAATAGTAATAAATATAATAGCCAGCATAATCACGAGTCTTCAACACCCCAGGCAAACACTGGATTACGAAATCTCCCATCATTATAAACATTTTGCTTAGGAACCCAACCTTCAACATCCTTCATAATCTCAGCTTCTCTAGCCTTATCAGCATAGTATCTTCTCACACTGTCCCTGTCAAACTCAGCAATCAAAAGTGGCATCAAATGGATCCTTGCCCAAATCTTCTCTCTTTGTAATTCTCTTCTTTCACTAATACCCCTGGCCATTTCATACCATCCATAACCTGTGATTGCCAAAACGACACCGAGAACAATTTTAGGACGGAACCCTCTCGTAGGCAAGTTTCTCTTCCATTGGATTGGATCGTACCCGCCAATTGGTGGTAAATCTTGTGGCATTTTTGTTTAATTAGCTTATATTCTTCTCTTTTTGATGAGTTGATTAGTTTTATTCTTGTGGAGTCAGTTGAGGGTTTTCGCTGGTTATGAGAAAAAAAATAAGTGCGGGTATCAAGAAACCGAATAATTGTCATAGAAATCAATTCAATGAGAATTATATTCAAAGTATATAAAACCAAGTTGGAAACTACAAATTTGCGTGATTATTTTGAGTAGATTTTGAACTAAAGTATCATTAAAACATTATCATTACAATGGCTCCAAGTAAAATCACTTCTAAGGAACAAGTCCATGAATTATTAAACAACTATGACACTTTTGTCTTTGATTGTGATGGTGTTATCTGGTTAGGTGATCATAAAATTCCAGGTGCTGTGGAAAGTATTGAATTATTAAAAAAATTAGGTAAACAAGTTATCTTTGTTACAAATAATTCAACAAAATCAAGACAAGCTTATACTAAAAAATTTGAAAAATTTGGTTTAAATATTAGTAAAGAAGAAATTTTTGGTAGTGCTTATGCAAGTGCAACTTATTTACAAGAATTTTTAAAATTACCAAAAGATGAAAAAGTTTGGGTTTTAGGTGAATCTGGTATCCAAGAAGAATTAAAAGAATTAGGTTATGAATCTATTGGTGGTACTGATGTTCGTTTAAATGAAAAATTTGATTCAAATACTACACCATTCTTACCAAAAGATCCAAAAGTTGGTGCAGTTATTGCAGGTTTAGATCCAAATATCAATTATCATAGATTAGCAATCACTTTACAATATTTACAAGATCCTAATGTGAAATTTCTTGCTACAAATATTGATTCAACATTCCCTCAAAAGGGTTTAATCCTTCCAGGTGCTGGTTCAATTATTGAATCTGTTTCTTATAGTTCAGGTCGTACACCAATTGCTTGTGGTAAACCAAGTCAAAACATGCTGGATGCCATTGTTGCAGATAAAAAATTGGATAGATCAAGAACCATTATGATTGGTGATCGTTTAAATACCGATATTAAATTTGGTAATGATGGTGGATTAGGTACATTATTAGTTTTAACTGGTATTGAAACTGAAGAAAATGTTTTGAAAACTGGTGCACCAAAATATTATGCTGATGGTTTAGGTGTTATTGGTGAATTATATTAGATTTTAAGTACTGGGTATATCATAAAGTAATATTAATAGAGTTTTTTTTGTTGATTTTGAACTATTTGTAGATAAAAAATCCAGATCTTCGTGTATAACGTTATACGCGAATACTAAAAAGACGCGGTCTTTATTTATAATACATAACCGCGTAGGGCTTTAAGAACAATACTTAGCCAACTATTCCCTCTGAAGTTATCAGGAATTCGAGTCTATATATACCATGGTTTCATGTCCTATTTGTGGGAAAGGTGTTAGTCTGGATAAGATCAACACCCATCTAGATCAATGTGAAAATGGTGAAAATATCATATCAGCACCATCTCAACCAGTTAAGAAACAATTAACATTATCTTCATTAGGTAGAAAACCATCAAATTTAGGTACACCAGCTAAAAAACCATCAACACAACAAGAACCAATAACCATAGATGATGATGATGATGATGAAGATGATGATCCAAAGGAGGAAAAATCAAACTCACCACCATTGAAAAAACCAAATACATCACTTAAAACACCAATTACAACTCCTGATAAAGATTCAGAAATTAAATTATTACGTCAACAGGCTCAATTACCATTAAGTGAACGTCTACGGCCTAGAACATTAGATGAATACGTTGGTCAATCACATCTTATTGGTCCACAGGGGATTTTGAGAGGCTTTATTGATAATGATACTATCCCATCGTTAATTCTTTGGGGTCCTCCAGGTGTTGGTAAAACAACAATCGCAAGAATAATAGCAGCTAGAACAAAACAAAAATTTGTTGAATTAAATGCAACAAGTAGTGGTATATCAGATTTAAGGAAAATTTTTGAAAATTGTTCAAAAGAATGGTTTTTAACTAAAAGAAAAACCATTGTTTTTTGTGATGAAATTCATAGATATAATAAAACTCAACAAGATTTTTTCTTACCATTTGTGGAAAAAGGTGAATGTGTATTGATTGGTGCTACTACAGAAAATCCAAGTTTCCAATTGAATAATGCCTTGCTTAGTAGATGTAAAGTTTTCACTTTAAATAAATTACAAATTAATGAAATTCATAGGATTTTAAATAAGGGAATATTACATATAAATAAAGTTAGGAAATTAGTTTTCAATAAATCATTATTAACATTTGATAAAGAAGCTATAAATTATATTGCAGATTTAAGTAATGGAGATTCTAGAATTTCAATAAATTTAATGGAATTAATTGATTCTCATTATTCAAATGTTAAACCTGATGCTAAAACACCAGGTAACATTGCAGTTAAAGTTGAAGATATTAGACCTGTATTACAGAAAACACATTTATTATATGATCGTGTTGGAGATCAACATTATGATACTATAAGTGCATTCCATAAATCTATAAGAGGTTCAGATCCAGATGCTGCAATGTGGTATTTAGGTAAAATGTTATCAGGAGGTGAAAATCCTCTTTATATAGCACGTCGTATGATTAGAATTGCAAGTGAAGATGTTGGTGTCCTAGATGAAAGTTGTTTACCATTTGCTATAGCGGCTTATCAAGCGGTTACATTTGTTGGATTACCAGAAGCTGATTTAGCACTTGTTCAATGTGCAGTTAAATTAGCTAAAGCTCCTAAATCTGTTGAAATTTATAGAGCTTGGAATTATATCAAATCTATTTATGCAAATGAACCAACAAAAGCTGGATTACCTATTCCATTACATTTAAGAAATGCTCCAACCAAGCTAATGAAAGAAATGGATTATGGTAAAGAATATAAATATAATCCAAATTATAAAAATGGGAAAGTTAGACAAGATTATTTACCTGAACAGATTAAAGATATGAAATTTCTTGATGGGAAACATCTTGGTGATATAGTTGATCCAGATTTATAGTTGGTAATTACCACCATGACCTTCACCTTATTTATATTTATTGATTAGCTGCCATATTGTTATTTATATATATATATAGATTTAATATTATTACAAAACTTACACAGCGCTTAATAAAATAAATCAAATGGCATTAATTAATATCTGTGAATGGTTTAAATATAAAAGGTAAAAAAAATCATGAAGAAACGACATATCTCAATCTTTTGATATCACGGGAAGAAAATAATTATAGAATAAGTTGAATAAAAATCAACACAAGATCAAATATATATATAAAAAACAGCAACATCAATCATTATTCTAAACATTAAAAACAATTGAATTTCAAATCAATAAAAAAGCAGGTATATGATTGATTCATTGTGCAGCTTCTTTTTCATAATATCTGTCAAAGAATTCTATTGCTTTTTCAAATTCATCTCTTGCTTTCAAAAGTGCTTCTCTTATACCTTCTTCCCATTTTCTATCATTTAATAAACCATCAAAATCCTTCTGTAATCCATAATTTTGTATACGTTCACATTGTTCTTGAATTTTCACAAGTCCTAAAGATGCTGCTGAACCTTTTAAATAATGTCCTAATTCTGATAATTTTTTTAAATTTGGTTCATCTTTATCTAATTGTGTATTCATATCTAAGAAAATTCCTTCAGCTTGATCTGTAAATGTATGAATTAATTCTTTTGAAAAGCCTGGTTCATCTTCATCCATTGTTCTTAATTCATTGAAAATAGTCCAGTTTAGGATATCTGTTTCTTCTATTGAATCTGACATTTTGGTTTATATGTTGTATATGATATTATTTATAGAATGTATATGGGGCAAAAAAAACACAAACGGAACTATGTAATTTATAATTCAATTTGACTAATGTTTGGAAACCAAAGATTTAAACGATTGTGAAGTCTTTGAGTTTATTGAATGCAAGTTGAAAGTTCAAATTGTTTAGAGTATGGATTTGTAATATATATCTTTGAAATTTTTGGAAACTTGTCTTTATCCTGTAGGGTATTCTTAGCTCTTTTGGAATGTTTCAAGAAAGGATAAAGTTTAACACGAGATATAAACGATGGTTGGGTAAAAACACAAGGAGTTTCAATCAATTGAGAAGAGCACAATGTAGTATAAATAACCAAATGACAGCTTATAACTGGAAAAAAATCAAGTATAATTAATATAAATTTCTATGTGTTTGAGAATTTCTTGTTTGATTTTTAATTGTCATGAAAGTTGAAAGCTTTTCTGATCTCGAAGGTTTTTTTTTTGCGTTGGTAGTTACGTAATGGCCATAAATACAAATTGAATTTTTTTATTGTACAAACAATGAATATGAATTTCAATTTTGAGCGTGTTTGTCTTTGAATTCATGGGATGTTAGAGACGTTGTAGGCATAGGCAACTACAGAATCTATACTCTATATTCCTCTGGGTACTTGAAGACATCGTAGACATCGTACGTTGTGAGTTGGACAAAGGTGATCTGTTAAAAGTGGCTACTGGATGGGCTGGTTCTAGAAGTATGGAGTGATCGCGATCTATGTGGGTGGAGGCCGGTCTGGACTGTGTACAGAATAGTGGGTGTATTCACTATAGTTTATTGGTTTATAGAGAGTGATTAAATTAAAGCTGAAAGATTGAAATGAAAGATCGTTGATTGGATCTTATTGATGTATAACCTACTTAATTATTGTATTCTCCAGACTGTTATGTACCCATTCACACTAAAATTCATTCACCGATTCAGATTAGCGAGAACACTTAAGAAACTGTGTACACATGAGATCTGATCAATTCAAGTGTGGAGAGCACTGAAACTTAACAATCAACACACAGGTGAACAATAACAATAGTATTGGCCAACTTATGCCTTATACCGTACTCAACTTCTTGAATACGTGTACTTGTTTTTCATCATATATGCACAGTTTTGACTAAAATTTGTCGTATTTGATGTTTACATGTCTCGGTCAATGCAATATCTAGTTTCGTAAATACAATGAACTTTTTACATCAAGATCAAGCTTAAACTATATGATTACGTGTATCAGTAATAAATATAATATCACATATATATGTTATACGTATAAATAAGCTGAGTTTGTACCCAAGTTGTCTATCTTAATCCTTTATATTTAATTAGCAAATATATCTTATCTAAATTCAACCTTGAACTCTTTCCTTCTCTTTTTGAATCACCAACTTCTTACTCAATAATAATCTTAATTTATCATTAACTGGACTTATTGAACCATCTTTATCTTTTTGAACATCCATGATTTCAACCATTTTTCTAAATTTCAAGAATAATAATTCACTTCTTGTTATTTGATCATTCAAATTATAAGTCATTGATAAATCATTAATATATTTCAATACTTCATCAAATTGTCTTAAATGATCAATAATGATTTTTTCATTTTTTTGTAATATCGATAGGGCAAAGAATAAATGAAATTGTGAAGAATATAAATCTGTCCATAAAATTTCCCATAATCTTAATACATCATCCCATGGTAATTCTCTTTTGAACCAAACTAACAACATTCTAAAGAAAAAGAATAAATTATTTGAATCACATTTTTCTAAATGAACATATAAATTGGGTAACATAAATTGAACTAATTCATTCAATGTATTCATTTGATCTCTCATACCACTTTGATCACTTAAGAAATTTCTCTCCATACGATCCATAAACTTAACAAAACAATGGAATGTTAATGCATCATCTTGTAAAACAACATATAATGGTGATAATAAATCAGTCATACCTTGAACATAACCTAATTTATCATTGTATTGATTAAAAGTTAATAAAATTTCTCTCAAGATTTTTAAATGTGGATTTTTAACATTTGAAACATCAAAATCATCATCATCTTCACCTTCTTGTGGTTCATGATTTGGATTTTTAAAAATTTCTAAATGACGATCAGTTCTTTGAATATCTTTTTCAATTCTAAATTTTTGATCTTTATAATATTCATCTTTCCATAATCTTTCATTTCTTTCCCATTTCATTTTGATTGCTTCGTATTCAACTCTAAGTACTTCAATTATATCTTTCCGTTCTTCTGAAGAAGTATCCCATGGTACAACTTCTAATAAGAATAACCATGCTTCAGGTCTAACTTCATTGCTTAATCCACCATGGAATATTCTATCTTTAACTTCATTAACAGTAATATTTAATCTTCCAGATTTATCGAAAAATGAATCCCATTCAATTTTACCAACTTCTCTATGACGTTCATGTGCATTAAGTACTTCTTCTGGTAATAATTTATCAAAATTCAATCCTAATTCTTTTGCCAACACATCTCTTGAATTTTGATCCAAGATGATTTGTTTTCTTGTTTTAGCAGCTTCTTCTTGGACACCCATTGCCCATTTAGCTAGATAAACTCTTGCGGTATCAAAATCTTCATTAACTCTTTGAACTTCTGGATTTTTTAATAATTTTTTAATTGGAGCTGGTGATTCATCAAGAACAGTATCAACTGAATTTTTGGTGAATTTGGTAACTTTTGCTAATGTTTCTAATACTGACCATCTTGTATCATTTATAAATTTATTAAAATTGAAAGATTCACCAGATTTACTGGATTTAGTAGGATTTTGAACATTTGTTGGACTGAAATTATTTAAATCTGTTAATGATGGATTTATAAGTAAGATTGATTCTTCTAATGTACTCTTCTCCACAACTGCTCTTGAACCTAAAAATTCCAACATTTGTAAACCACCCCAAAATAATCCATTATCAGCACTAAAAGGATCAAAATCTTTATTTTTTCTATTTTGTTCATTTTTGGTACTTGGACATTCATCATCATGAAAGAATAAAATTGGTAATCTATCTGATGAAGTTTTAGTATTGATAACAATTGAACCATACCACCAACCTAAGGAAGGAGGTCTAATTTGAATTGAAAACAAATTCCTTATAGTGATTCCAAATGCAAAAGATCCAAGTAATGAAGGTCTTCTAACAAAATTTTTCTTATCATCTGTTACATTATCTAAATCAACTTTATCAAAAATTGGTTTATCATCTTCAGATACGATACTTTCAGGTATCCAACCAAACAAGATATCTTTATCCTGTGCCCCTTGTTCATGAGTGAAATATAAATATCCTGGTATATTTTCTAATTTGGAATTTTTAGATGGATGAACATAGACTTTTGATTTAACATATAATAGTTTAACTTTCCCAATTGGATACGTCATTATGGCAAACTTGATCTATCTATAAATAATTACCAATGATTTGAATATGTGATAATTCTAAATTGATTGATATATTGTGGTTGGAAAAGTGAAATAATATTGAGAAATAATTGGGGAATTGAACTATTTAAATACTAAATGAGCTTTGAACTTCTCAACTAAGGGCGCAATATAACTTGGTCAATGTTCTCTACAATAAATAATAAAATTCGCGCACATGAGAGTAAAATAATGGTAAGGGACACAGAGAAATAAATGTGTCATAAATAATTCTACCAAAATTACTTCTCAAAGTAAATGTAAAGGCGAATACAGACACCACCAAGACTATAGTTTTATAAACTAATAAACCATATAGTAAACATATAATATTAAACTCAAACATCTCTTATACTAATATACAATTGAAACACATATACAAAACACAAAATACAAACTAATATTCAACAACACAATCAATATAACACAACATACAAGTTTAACGCTAAAACCAAAACTGTAGTTCAATCATCCTTATTTAATCCAATTAATTCTTTATCAATATTTTCATCAGAAATTTTTTCCTCTTTTTTGATATTATCAGGTATTATTTGATTCAAGGCTTGTTGATGTGGTAATAATGATGAATGATCTTCATTAGTTTCTCTTGAAGGTGAAGCTTGTGCTTCCTGATAGGGAGATTCTTGTGTATATGACTGTTGTTGTGGTTGATAAGAATTTTGATTATACTGTTGATCTGCTGGTTGTTGTGTAGCATCTTGGTCAGGATGTGGTGTGTGTTCCTGGGATGGGCTTTGAGCTTGAGTTGAACCATGTGCCTGTTGAGCTTGCTGTGCCTGTTGAGCCTGTTGTTGTTGTTGTTGTTGCTGTTGCTGCTGTTGCTGTTGAACGGCATATGCCACAACTTGAGGTTGAGGTTGTTGAGCAGGATATTGTAATTGTTGTGAATATTGTGCCAAATTTTGTAATTGATTGTATTGAGCAAGA
The DNA here is from genome assembly GCF_000313485.1 of Hansenula ciferrii. Lineage (NCBI taxonomy): Eukaryota > Fungi > Ascomycota > Saccharomycetes > Phaffomycetales > Wickerhamomycetaceae > Hansenula > Hansenula ciferrii. Next base: position 157,522 of record NW_011887711.1, read on the forward strand.
TTTTGAACGTCAACTAAATTCATAGCAGCTTGTTGAATTGCTCTTTGTTGTTCTTGATGTTGAGCATCAGCATAAGCATTATTTACAACTTGTGGGTCATTTTGTGAATGTGCTTCTGGATTTGCATAAGCATCATGTTGATGTTGTTCTTCATCTTCTTCATCTCTAAGTGATTGTTTTTTCCATGCATATGGAGGATGTGTCTTATGATTATATAAAATTTGGATTAAACCATCTGGTAAACTATAATTCAATGATAATTTAGATTCACATTGTTCAACTTTTAATTTATTTTGAATTTGTCTTTCATTATTTGATCTTGATTTTCTTTGTTTTCCCTGATCTTGACTACAAATGAACATGAATGTAATCTTTTTGGTTTTACGACCACCTTTGTGATAATCACGAACTGGGAACCTATAACCAGTTGCTACCATTAATGGATGAATATAAAATTCAATCAATTGTTTCCCAATGTATTGATAAGTACCAGGGTCAATATCCGCATTAACGTCATAACGTTTGAAAACATCTGGATCACTTTGACCTCTATAACGGTGATCTAAAATATCTTGTGAAGTGTTTGTTTTGATTTTATTGATAAATGCAATATAGTTTGTATACATGTTAGGTAGATGGGATCTATAATGAATTGTTAGATATATGTTTTTTTAGTCACGTATTCAATGATGTTGATGGTGTATTATCGGTTGAAATATCAAAATGTAAACAAACAGTGTATGAGGTACGGAAAGCGGTGGCTTTCTGACCCCTTTTCCATTAGAGTTAACACTCAGAATTCAGGCACTTCAAATAACAAATCATCACTAAACGATATGGTATCTATACTCACACATCAACTGGGGCTTTAACAACCTTTCTCTTTGTTCTGCAATTCAAACATGTCGCGTATTTAGCCAATTGTTCTTCAGTTTCATTTTGTCTTTTAACACGACAACGGGAGCACTTTTTGAAAACAGGTGCTTCGGCAGCTGGGGGTGCTGTTGGTTTAGCTTCAGTAGACATGGATAATCAGTTGTTACGGCAGCTTTGGATCTCCTTTTGGACTTTATGTGGAACAGACTTTCAACTTTAAAATGTAAACAATCAGTCAATTTTTGCTGTGTCAAGAAATACCGTTTTGATTTTGGAAGGCAAAAAGTTGTAAAAATCTGACAATTTTTAAAGGTTTTTTTTAGTGGATTTCAGAATTTGTTGATAATTTGAATGGTGTGTGGATGTGATTGTTTGGTATATTGGATTTGACAACTAATTAATTAAAGGAAGACGCTTTTAATGTAGTACGGTGGAAAAAGTAAATTCACATCCCATTAAAGTGTATTGGAAGCATAATCCATGATGAGTGACGAATCAGACTTGAGTGATATTGAAAGTGATACTGAAATACAACAACGCACAGCTAAAGAAAGAAGTATATGTGAGTATGATTTGATGTTGATAATTTAAACGTTACTAGTGATTAACATGGTTTTTGAAGCACAGGGGCAAGATGATGGAATGGATGATTCAATTGATGACTCATTAGATGAAGATGAAGATCAAGATCAAGATGATGGTGGTGATTTAGAAGACGATGGTGAAGGAAATGGAAATGGTGATGATGAAGGTGAAGGTGATGATGATTTGGGGGATGAAGAAGAAGATGATGAAGACGAAGATGATGATTTGGTAAGTGACGGCCAACCAGATGATGATGATGTAGATCTTCCGCAGTCTTCAGATGATGATGATGATGCAAATTTTAAAGTTGAAGATGATGATGACGTTGAACCAGAGGAACAAACCACACCAGCTCCTAAAAAGCGTGGATTAAGTCTGAAAATCAAATTAACATCAACAAAAGAAGATACACCTGGCAGAGATGATACAGACCTCGAAGATACTAGACCAAGCAAGTCTAAAAAATCCCATACCAAATCAACACCATCTAAAAATTTGTTACAACCACCTCAGTCATCTCAAAGAGGTAGAGGAAGACCTAAAAAGGTGGTGAGCTATGAAGAAGATGATATAGATGATGAATTAGAATCTGATAGTGAAAATGTTATACCAACACCCGCTTTAGATGACGAGCTCCTTTTAACTGATGAAGAAACAGAGTATACACCAGATATAACCAAAATGACCGAAAGACAGCGTGCCAAATTAGAAAATGATAATTTAGATGAAGATAAAACAGAAAACGATAAGTTTCTATCGTTAAGTAATAAGGTTAGTAAAAGAAGAATATTGACCGAGGAGGAGAATCAATTAAGAAAAGCAGAAATTGCAAGAAAGAGAAAGAACTTAACTGAACGGAAATTAGAAGAAGAGAAACAAGATACTATTAACAAATTGTTGAAGAGAAGAGCAGGTAAAGCCAGTGCAGCTCAATTAAAAGAAGACGAGGAAGTGAATAATATCAAGGATAAGCCAAGAAGACCCCAAATTCAACATGAAGCATTATTTTCATGGGTTTCCAAACGTGATGGATTACAATTGAGAGTACCTGGGCCATTGATCAATGAGGTTAAAGCTGCTAATAAGTAGACTAAATAAATGACTCAATGCTTCTGATGTTGACTTCAATATATTACTTTTTTGGACTGTATCTTACATTTTGTTTTCTTCATCATCTGTACTATGTAGTATGTCCTATCTCGAAAGATCTTCGGAGAAGTACATGTAACAAGACCTGACGACTCGACACTCAAGCTAATGCCACCATGAAGAAACTCAGCGATAACACAGGCTCAGATTTGACTGATTTGTCTTTTATATGTCTCCCGTGTTTGATAGTGAGGTTACTAACCCAATACGCCTAAAATTTACTTCAACATCTCCCTTCTTCAACGTTTCAGTGCTGAGTTTAACCCGTAGTGCGTCGCTCCGCTCTTTTAGTTTTTTTCTTTCTTTTCAATTTTAAGTTTTCGCTTTTAGTTTTGGCGCTCGCGGTTCTTTGACTGGGAATTCGAGATTGGACTTTTCGAATTGTCAATGGTGAATAAACTGACAAGTTGTTGAAAGCTTGAACTGAAGATTGGTAATTATATACTCAGTGCAGTACTCAAAGTACATAGCTACAGATATATTGAGAAGGTTCAATTCGTGCTAGTATCCAAAATTATTATTTTAGATTCAAGGAACGAACATCTACTGAACAGAAGAATCAAGGACCTGTTTTATAAGTTTAGACCAAGCGCTCAAGTACAATTAAAAAGTATAGCAGCTGACCACGGCGCTCAATAAATAATTGAGTAGAAATTCACCAAATTTCACCAACTATCGCTCACTTCAATCACCCACAGACTTCAGGTTTTTATATTCACGTATACCTGTTCACGGCAGAGGACCCCTTAAGATCTTATTACAAACACAATACACGCCATAAATGTCAACAAAGAAGGCTCAAAAAATCAACCCCATGGCCAAATCAAATGGATCACAGGCTTCTACACCTAATGGAAGTGGTACAGTGAATATTGAGGAAAGTCAAAATGCAGCCCCAAGTACCACTGGTGCTAATCAAAATCCTTTACAAATAAATCCTCAACAACAACAAATAGCTAATGGAAACATACCAATGATGAATAATATGAGCTTCAACCCAAATTTTAAGAATAATGGTGCTGGGGTACCTGGATCTATTCCAAATAACACTGGCTTTCATCCACAACAAATGGCAGCCTTTCAGGCTCAAGCGCATTTTGCAAATTTACAACAAGATCCTAGTAGAAATAATCCACAATATCAACAATATTTGCAACAGTTACAACAACAAAATCAGATGTTCTTACAGATGCAGCAAAATCAACAGCAGCAACAACAGCATCTACAACATCAACATTCAGTTCCTGGATTTCAAGGCCAAATACCTCAACAAGTCCCACCTCAATTTCAACAACCTGGTCAAAACCAAAATGCTAATTCCCAACATCCGGCACAAGCTTTCCCCCATGCACAATCTCAACAACCTACACCATTGCAGCAGCATCAACAACAACCTCAAGTACCAGGTCCACAAACAGCTCGTCCAGGCCAGATACCAACTCCACAACAAACACATCCAACGCAAACTCAACCCACACCACAACAACCACAATCAGCTAGTGGGCCAGTACATTCAATTCCTACACCACAACAACATCCTCAAGTACCTCCACAGCAACAAGATCCTCAACAAAATGCAGGCTCAAAACCTGATCAACCTAAGTTATCAAGAATGCCTAGTGTAAGTCAACCAAACCAAATACCTCATCAACACCAAATGAATGCAAGTTCTTTGATTATGAATCGCACTCCTCAAGCAGGTACTGCTAATGCTCCTCAAGGAAACGTCCCTAATGGCACTAGGGGTGCAGCTTTACCACATGGTACCGCTCAAGGTGCAGCACAAGCAGCTCAAGCAGCCCAATCTGGTATGAATAACATTCAGAATTCAAACCCTGCTGCTGCTCTGAATCCATCAATGATGAATGTGATTAACTTCAGAAGACAAATGTCAAATTTGGCCACATTGAAATTTCTTGATTTTTGTGAGTTGATTGGAGTAAGGACAGATAGTAACAAAAATATTCTATACTGGAGAAAAATCATTACTGATTACTTCAGTGAAATTGGTGTTTTGAGATATAGTGTCAAATCAGGGGTAGACTCACGCCAATTTGAATTTAGTGTACCCATCATTCCAAGATTTTTCTTCTCAATCATACAGAGTGGTGTCACAAGGATGGATATTCAACCTGATCTATTAAGAACACAAGTCTTAGCAAATGGTACAACATATTTAGAAAGCTCAAGATGTTGTTTTACACATTATTATTCTGATGGTTCTTATGTGAATATTCATGGAAATATCAGAGGGATCTTAAATCAAAATTTGAAGTTGGATTACTTAGATTTCCAAACCCATGTCTTCATACCTGGTGTTGAATGGCCATCACTTGAGAAAATTTTGAGTGACGAACAAAAAGTGAAAGATATCTTCTTGAATCAAGAGAACAATAAGAAAGCTGATAATCCTGAAGCCAGAAGACTACAGCTTCTAACAAAATTCAGATCAAATTATAAAGTATTCCACAGTATGTCAAATTTTGGTTTACAGGAAAGTGTTATGAGAGTGATGCAGGTATCTGACGTTATGGCTCATTTGAAAAGTCTTATGCTGTTTTCAATCACTTCAGAAGACCCAACTGGTCCATTAAATTCTTTAGACGCATTTGTCAATCAATCAAAGGACAAGCAAAGTGACGTTAAGGAAGATTCCAACTCTACTGCCGCTAAGGATCAGGATAAAGATTCACCTTTGAATATGGCCCAATCTCCTCTAACAAAGTCTGGTAAAACTCCTTCATTAGATCTTTCACAATCAACCTTAACAAAGAGAAGAAGAAAGTCTACAGTGGACAATGGCTTGTCACCAAAATCAACTGCTGATAGTCCAAAATCAACACCAACTGGTAATCCAGGAAAGTCAAATAAAAAAGCTAAACGTTAATCAAGCTTCCAAAAACATTACAAATCAAAAGATAAAAAGCATGCATGTTTTATAATTCTCTATTTCTTTTTTTACTTATAATTTAGTTTGTTCAGTTCTTTACATCCACACTCGTTATAGACTCGTTTATTAGTGATAATGTTTGTTTTCAAATAAAAATAAAATTCAATATCGTACTATATTTTTGAGTTCGGACTAAAATCTGTAGAGTTACTTATACCTTATACCTTAAACACATAGGGTGACCACTGACCACTGACCCATAAAGATACCGCGGCCGCGCACGATCGCGATTAATGGTACTTCCAGGACCCGCGAAACTTGAATGATAACTATTTCTGGAGAAGAAATCAAGACTATAATAACATGAATTATACTGACTAAGGTTTCTACTTCAGAAGAACTTTCATTCACTATTTAAGATGTCACAGGTCTCAGATATCACATTTCCAGAAGATAATGAGATATCCAAAGTACATAAAAGAGCGGAAATCCCACCCGCATTAAAGTTCATTACCAAGTTATTATATGGATCAGGAACTGCATTATCAATCACTTATTTACTACTATTATTTATCATTCAACCCTTATTAGAAGTACAATACGAAAGAAGACTGGATTTCTCATCAGATGTTCTCTCAAGAACTAGAGCTCTCCTGGAAAAATTAAATGGATTTTCAAAATTACCAACTGTTGTTTTCAAAAGAGGTGATAAATTCTATTCTGATGCTCAAACTCAAACAAAAACTATAGAAACAAAACATTCATTGGTATCATTTTATGATGAAGAGCAAACCACAAATGGTTCAGATGATAACATACTTAACACTAAGTTGAAACTTCTTAGAGAAAGTCTTGAAGGTTATAATAGATATCATTCTGGTATTGATGAAGTAAACCCATTAAAATTCCAAATTAGAAATTTTCAAGGAAGAATCGATGCCTATAGTCAAGCTAATTTATTGAGAATTAGAGGTCAAATAACAGGTTTATCATCAACACAGCAACTAAAACAAGATATACGAGATATTAAAGGTTTATTTTTGACTGGTCAAGTGTAAAACAACTACATGATATACTGGATTTAAGAGCTAATGAAATTCTAATTGATCTATATACAAGTTTAATGTTTAATCCTTGGATTAAAATGCAAAGCAAGTGAATTGGTATCATCTCTTTTGGAAATTGTGTATCTATGTGCAATATGAACGTAATATATTTTTGAAATGAATTAAATTGTAAAAAAAAAAGCAATGGCGTTAAATAATTTCGTAACATTTTAAATGAAGCAATAAGTGGCATTTTTCAACAAAAATATACATGCTTCTGTATCATTAATTGTATATCTCCAAAATAGGGTATACTTTTAGGAGACTGTAATTCTTTTGAAACCCCTAGATCAAAACATAATGTCTTGTAGCCTTTTAACAGGTTTTGATGCATTCTTGAAAGGTTTTTTATGCTTGAATCTCATAGTCTTTGAGTCTCCTGTGGTGGGATCAATTTCTCTTCTCTTAGATTTGGTGTTGCTTATAACTTGATACCCATCTTTCTCTGAAATTGAAATCTTTTTTGAAGAGGATCCTTCTTTTTTGGACATAATAACTTTCACCTTCTCACCTCTTTTTCTCCATCTATCAAACATATTTTCTTCTTCTTTCAAAGTTGGAGTCCATTTTGATTTCAAAATTCTTCTAATGGCTTCAGGTGAAACTTTAAATGTTTGGGCAATATCTGTGGTTGTCATATCTGGTAACTCTTGCTTTAACATTCGTACACCATTCATTTCTTCTCTAGAAAGCCTTTTTGCTGGGTTCCATGTTTTTCCTTCGAATTTTTCATTAAGTGCAAATTTTTGTCTCTTCCATTCTGGCATCTCTTTATCTTTACGCCAATCTTTGGGTATTTTATATTTACCTTGATTGATAAAACTTATAGGTGATAATCTTTGATTAGGGTCAGATATTGGAGGCCCATCAGCTTTGATTTGAACTAGATCACTGAGTTTATTTATTCTATTCTTCTTTGACTTTATGGTGGTGGTATCATTTATAGTTTTAGGACCTTGTGATTCATCTTGGTTTAATAGAGCTTTAGTTTGGCTTATCCACCTTCTATTTACTTTTATGCCTGACAGGTTGGGGCTTTGAAATGTGTTACAGCGTATAAGCCTCTGTATAACTAGCATTCCTTTATTGAAAAGAGCCAACAAACAATCCACAACTGTGCTTTGTCAACATCACTATAGATCTAAAATATTATACGTCTAGTAACAAAATAAATTTATATGATTGAAAAAATTAATTCCGGTTTATCACATGACTTGATGAGCCTCGTATTTCCGGTTTAGTAACATCAATGTTTTTTGTTTTGATTTAAGATTTGTATGGCAAAATTTATATAATTTGGAAACTTTAATGAAGCCAGGTTTATCTACTACTTCGAACGACGCCGTCTGGAAGCATTCTTTAAGAAATTGATTAAGTCTTACTTTCAATCTTATACATACAACTAGTTGTCTTCTGCTTAAGTTCTGGAGTGTGAAATCATGAATTTTTTGAAGAAATTTCTAGGTTCTTCTCCTAAGGATGATCTATCAATTATTCCATCAGGTCAATTGTTTTTGAAAAGAAGCTTGGGATCACCAAAGTCTGCAAGCGAGTGCTTGTATACTGATGCTGCGGCTTCAGTGCGTGAAACTTCGGCACCACATAACTATCAACTTGTTGTTCAAAGGGCCTTTGAAGAAGGAGAGGAACAATTGAAAGGGGATGATGATGAAGAAGATGATGATTTCGCTGAATCACAAGATGAAAGAGTGTTCTTACTTGATAAATCATTAGAAATATATCAAACAAATAGAAGTGGTTCCATAGTTGTCTCCTGGCTAAACAGAGACGGTGATGATGGTGAAAGATTTGAATTCGTCGTTGATGAAAGTATTAAATCAAGTGAAGTTGATCAATTCATGAAAACTGTGTATTCATGTGAATACGAAAGAAAGTACAACAAGTCATCCGCGGGTGTCTTAACAGAACAATTACAGGAGTTCATTATAGATCCTGAACTAGAAACTGTTGAACAATCCATCACTAAGAAAGGTCTTGTGACAGCTGTTTCTGATGATGAAGAGGAAGCTGAAGATTCTATTTATGAAGATGCAGATGAATCCAAGTCAGCAATTCGTGCTACTAAGCTCACTCCTTCTTCTCCAGTAAAAGGGTCATCAAAAGCTGAAGCTGAAGAGACGGAAATCAAGGAAGATGTCAAAGAACCAACAGGAGAATCTATTGTTGAAGTTAAAGGTGAATTGCGTTTGTATGATCCAACTACGGAAAGCTTCTCATTACAGGATAGTAAAGCGGACGTCTCAGTCTTAGATTTGGGAAAGTTTGATTATTGGTTATCTATAAATGGTGAATCTGGACTAAAATTAGGTACAAATATCACCTCAGAGTTGAATCCAGTTTTCAATTATGAATTATTATCATTTGTGTTCAACTATGAAACTGCTAAAGATGAAGTATTCTCGTGGTTGTTGAGATTTGACTCGCCAGAGTCCTTGTTATCATTTCAGACTGGTTATATGAGAGCTGCTTATGAAGGTGCTAATAAAATTAAATGGTCTAAAGCGGAACAAAGTGAAAGAAAATACGTCTTAGATGCCTTCAAAACAAATGATCAAGATGAGGAAATGGATGGTTATACAATCAATGAGGAAGAAGAAGAAGAAGAAGAGGAAGATTATGATGAAGAACAAGAACAAATATCAAAACCAATCAATCTCCGTACCGGTTTGAGAAAAGAAAACTTTTCTGATTCTGAAGATGAGGATGAAGAGCAAAATAAGGATTACTTTAAAGGCTCACATAATAAGAACTTGACTGTTGCTTATAAGAATGACCGTTCATATGTTACTAGAGGTGATCGTATTGGTGTTTTCAAAACTACAGAAGATGATGAGCTTGAGTTTGCTACTGCCATTGAAAACTTATCTATTGGTGATAAAAAATCGTTCAATCCTTCCAAAATGATGTTACATACTGAAGATCGTGCTTTGGTTATGCAAGGAGAAGATAAAGATAAACTTTATAGAATGGATCTTGAATATGGTAAAATCGTTGATGAATGGAAAGTTAAAGATGATCTATCAGTTGTTGATTTTGGACCATCAAAGAAATTTAACCAATTGACCGGTGAACAAACCTTTTTGGGTATATCTGATAAAGGTTTATTCAAAATTGATCCAAGGGTTAATGGTAATAAACTGGTTGAAAGTGAATATAAATCATATGCTACAAAGAACGATTTCAGTGCATTTGGTACTACAGAAAACGGTCACATTGCTGTTGCTTCCAATAAAGGTGATATAAGATTATACGATAGATTAGGTATCAGAGCCAAGTCATTGATCCCAGCTATTGGTGATTCCATTAAATATGTTGAAACTTCTGCAGATGGTAAGTGGATCTTGGCCACATGTAAAACATATTTGATCTTAATCGATGCAATGATCAAAGATGGTGCAAACGCTGGTCAATTGGCATTTAAGAAATCATTTGGTAAAGATGGTGTTCCAAAATACAGAACGTTGAGATTATCACCAGAGCATGTCGCTTCTATGCAACAGTTAAGTGGTCAGCCATTAGATTTCAAAAAGGCAACATTCAATACAGGTTTCAATGTCAAAGAACAAACTATTATTTCTGGTTCTGGTCCATATGCTATCCAATGGTCACTAAACAAAATTTTACGTGGTGATGCTGAACCTTATAAGATCTTGAGATACTCTTCTAATGTTGTTGCTGATAGTTTCAAGTTTGGTACCGACAAAAACGTTATTGTTGCGTTGGAAGATGATGTTGGTATTGTCAATAAAAGAGCTTTCCGTAAGCCAGATAGACAATCATTGGCTTATAATCCACGTAAAGGTGCTTTTTGAAGTATACTCAAGTATTGGATATTTCAGCAACTATTCCATACCCTTTTTATTCGCATTATTGGTGAATCACATTGTGTTTCATCTAATTTCCAGTTTTTATTTTGATTTCAGTTTATTGTTGAGTGTTGTGTGATTTTTTCCCCTTATAATTTATTTTAAAGAAGTATGTAGCTAATTTTAATGAACAATAATTATCTTAAAAATTCTAGATTAATGAAAATTAATATTTTCTCGGTAGACCAAAAGTAGCTCTCCATTCATCATAAAACAATAATCTATATGCCTTGAATTTCTGACCAGCTGTAGGATAAACTTGATTTAATGTTAGTATGAAGCTCAGGGTGAGAAGATGGTATTCAAAGTTACGCACATAATCCAGTAGTAGCATGATTATCACGAGAATGATGGATAGGATTCTCTATACCGTTCACTTTATTGTAAATATTTCTGACAAATCTATGGAAAGCAGGACTTTTCATAAGCTAAGATAAGGTTAGTATGAATCTAGATAAGAGTGCTACTGAGACACATACCTTCATATAAAGAAGCTCTTCCAGATTTCTAGGTCCAGGCATCTTGTTGAGAAATTTGGTTGTAATTGTCAAAATTGTCAAATTAAATAGTTCTACTTAAGCTTATAAGCATTGGATCTTATAGTATAGAAAAGCGCGAAACTTTTATTAAAGTCTAACGCATAGGCCGGGTCATTTTCGCGGGAATTCCCATGATATTGAAGGTTGACACGTACTTCAAGCACAATCTACAATGAATTAGATTCAGTCCCACATCATCAAAAGATCCATAAAACTCCACTCGAGATCAACACGAGAACAAAATGATTACCGATGACCAATTGAATCAAATCGCCATCTATTTTGGTCTTGCAACTTTTACTTTAATCGTGGTGTACCATACAATTTCTTCAAGTACAAAGGTTGTTAAATCTGAATAATTTCAGTATGAATGTTTATTATTCATGAGATATGGTTTAATGGTTGAAACTTATAATATGCTATGTTTATGAAGATACTGGTGCTTATATGTTAAGGCTTGTGAACTCCGCTGCAAAAAGTTTTGAATTTACTGGATAGATTATAATGAATGTTTATGAGAATTAAAATTATTTATTAAATTTGTATGACTCAACTAGTGCTTTAAAAACTAAAATGATAAAACAAGGGATGGTTAATTGATGGTTTATCATTGTTTAAAAAAGTGTCTCCTCCCCTAGGATTTCTTTTGAAAACTTGATAATGTTCTCAAGCTCCTCTGTAATTGTAGTGAATGCTCTTGCAAAAGCCATACCATGAACTTCTGTCCAGTGACTCTTTCCATAATCTTCTTGGTTACTAACCAATGAAGTTAAACGTTTCTCTAATTGTGCAGCTATATTGAATTCTGAAACTGTTTCTTCTTCTTTTTGTTGTTCTAATTTACCAATCAAATCATATAATCTCTTTCTAATTGTGATTGCAGATGGTAAGTATTTTGGAACATTCGATCTCATCTTGAAAGAATTTGAAAGAACATAAAACAAATAAATCACAGTAGCAACTGAATCACGACGAGCTGACAATAATGCACTGGTAACTTTTTCATCTCTATCTTGTTCCCAAACATGAAAATAAACACCAGATATTCTTGCCTCTATGATCTTTTCCATAATAATTTCACATGAGTTCAAGAGCTCTTCAAATGTCTCATTTTTGAATGAATGATGGTAATCATGTTCTTTGTTGGCTTTCAACAGCAATTCTTTGATTGCATAAATACTTTGAGACATTCTAACTTCCCTAATATTGGCTAACTCTAAAGTCAATTCCGTTGGGTCATCTTTTTCATCTCTATATAAGTATCTTTCAGAGACCGTTTGATAAGATTGAGCTATATGTGAGAGCAATGAGGAACAAGACTTGTAAAATTCAGTTTTTGCAACAAATGGCCAAACTAACCAATTGGTTAAAATAGCAGATATAACACTAATAAGAATTGCAACTGAAGTGATCCATGTATTTTTAAAAATATCAGCTGTGTCTGGAGATGCTTCAGTATAAGTATTAATACCAATAATTGTAAATGACATTAAAGCAACAAGACTTGATCTTGGATGAGGCTTAACTAGAACCCCGAATGAAAATGGAATACATATTAGCGCAGAGAACGCGCCAATGACAATTGGATTCTTAAAATGATGGGATTGATTAGCAGCCCATCCCCAAAAACATCCAATAAACCATGATATGGTTCTAGTTGCTAAATTTTCCCAATTACCTGAGTTTCTAGGACTTAGAAAGAAATATGCAAGTAACGGAGCCCAGAAACAATTATACTCAAAATACCACTCATAAGATTCAAATAACCAACCAGGTAAAGATAAGAACGTTATCATAAATGCCACCTTGAATGCATATTTAGTTTCAGTATCAGCAACTCTTCTTGATAATTTCCAAAGTTTGTAACGTAGTGGATTTGAAGTTGAGTGATAATTGAAATCATTATGATCTATTGCTCTAATTGTTCTTGTCTTTTCATCTTCCTCATTTGAGGCTAAAGGATGTGATTCACTGGATTGATATTGACCAGCTTCATTTTTCAGTCTTGATGTGTTTAAATTATAGATCCTTTCAAAGGCATCATCAACATCAAGTTTTGTTTCGAAATAATAAAAAATCGAATCAGCACCTTGATCTCTAAGACATTGCTTTGGTAATCTTCTAAGAGATCTTCTCCATGGATAATTATAACCATAAATTCTCCATCCTTTCACGTTTTTACAGGAATTTTCAATAATATCTGAAAAACTAATCAACATTGTAGCAGATTGTCTTGAATATCTCAAAAATAAAAACATATCAATAACAGAGACTTCACTTAACAAGTCACGACAAAAATTATCTGACTTACTGAATTTTCTGTATGCAGCATCTAATTGCCAAACTCGTTTCTTCAACAAAGCAGCAGAATCTTGTAATTCACTGAGAGCTTGTTCCTTCGTCAAATCATTTGGTGCATCTTTTAATCTTCCGAATTTTCTCAATGTAGACTCAATTGTTGAAAGATTAACAATCATCTGTGAAAGAAGCTTGTATAGAGGTTCGTTGAATGAACTATTAACAATAGATTTATAAAATTGTTTGTTATCCTTTTGAGAATTTTGAAGAAAATTGGATGGTGCTGTACTTCTTGGTAGCGGTGTTGCAATACCTGAGACCATTGCAGTTCCTAAACCTGATACATCTTGTGAAGTATGAACTTTTGTATTATCAGAGCTTGAAACTATGTCTAATTTTTGGTTGAAGTATATGTTTGTTGAAGTAGGAACAGCGCGTAATGGACCAATTGCAAAATTCAAATGATTTCTCATTCTCTTCAAGTCTTCATCATTAAACACAGATAGCTTAATCTCACTTAAATATTCTCTGAAATTTTCAGAAAGGATTAAAGTTTTGTAAGTCAATTGTTTTTGTAGTTTTGCTAAATTTTCATGTCTATTTGGATCATCTTCCTTGGCTTCTTTATATGCAATGATCAAATCTTTGATACTTTTCGTTGAATCTAAGATTGATTCCATAATTTTAGTGTGACCAACATCAGGGAAAACCACCAACGAGACAAATAATGAAACTAATAAACCAAAAAGGTAAGGAATACCAATGTTCCATGTATCTTTCCAATTGATTGTTGATGTACTCAAATCCAAATTAGCAGATAAGAAAACAAGAACAAAACCTGAAGCCAAAAACATGTAATAAAATCTGATGAAATAAGCTTTAAACCAACCCATGAAGAAAATACCGATGAATAATGAGCCTGCAATGATACCACCTTGACGATTTCTTGTTGGTTGAGTTGCTGTTGATATATACAATGCTAAAGAACTCCATCCTAAACCTAGAGCTAATCCAGCTATTGAAAGGGCTGTTATTTCAATTTGTGCACCTATTGAATGTACTGGATGATTTATTAAGGTTGATATTGGTAAAAACACTCTATATATTCCAAACCAATCACCTGGTTTGTCAATAAGACATAAGATAATTGAAATAAAATATGCAAGAAAAAATTTGAATAAAACAATTTTATGTTGTTTATATTCATTGAATGACTTTTTTAAATGAGTTATTATAGAATCTTTGAATGATGATTTCTTTCCTTCTTTATTAGTATGGTCGGTGTTATGATCTGGTGATGATGAAATGACATTTTCTGGTTTGACATATAATGGATCAAAATAACCATTTCTAAGTTCTTCTAAATCAAATCTTTCGATTTCTTTGCTCTTTCCAGTATCTGTCAATTGATATAATTTGAGCTGTGACATTGAAGTTCTTGGATTAGGTCTCAGATTTGGATCTGAATGTGCATTAGCACCCAGTTTGAATGTTTGTTTCAATAGGTTCGTGCTGTTATTCTTCTTGAACTGGCCTGATGACTCTAAAGTCTTCTTTAAACTGTTTAATGAATCATTTGTTGATAAGTTTGGATGTGAATTTGAGTGACCCTTAATGGGGCTTGTGTTTTCTTGTTTTTCATTATACGATGGCATGCTTATATTTTGGTAAATACTGTTGACACCAAAGTATTAAAGATGTATGTGATGCGTTGACGATGTATCTTGATTAACAGCGATGTTGCTGGTATTTAAAATCTTTCTTCACTAAAGTTTTTTGAGGTGAGTTGACGGCTAATTTATATGAGAATGGATAAGAAAAGTTTTTTATCTGTCAAATCATTTTGGCACTAAACGTTAATTTTTTTTTCCATGGTATCAGTTCAGATGAGATTGTCAATATTTGACACACTGTTTTGCCAGGGTTCAGCCAATCGCACAACGTGACGATCCAAAAAAATTCAACTCTAAGCGATAAATATCTGGCACTCTAAATTAATGAGAATGATGGTTTGATTTGATCAAGGACCGTTGACAAGTCCTGAGCTTTTGAAGTGCTTCCATCTTCAATAATAGGTTTGGATCTTTTGATTTATTGTGTTGTCAACTAGCTAACCATGTTTCTTTGGCTTGAGCCTGGGCGGCTGGAATATTTCTGATTCGTGAAGCTGGAAAGGTGTCAAAACCAAATCACATTTATCCATATCAGCGCGTAAACCATATGAGAAATTATCACAATTGAATTGAATTAAGAAGAAATCTAAAGAATAGTGCTTTCAATGCTTTCTATTGGTGGAATTTGAGTTGTTGAAGTTGAATTTCCTTCTAAAAATGAGGTTTCTACCAGTGATTATGATGAAATTATAAGGAATTGATGACAGCGGCTAATTCTTCAATACAATTAAATTACCAAATTTGACAGATTAATAATTTAATTTATATTAATTACTGGTGGTTCATAGTTCAGCGGCTAATTTCTTGAATTATTTAAATTGAAATAAAATGAACTTTCATTCTTTCATACATGAATTGGTGCAACTATTTGAATGGCTTTGATTAATGCTTAGGATCTGTTGATTACAAGAAATGGCAGCTGGAGATTCAAATCAATGGGCATTATCATCACCATCACGGTATTCTATTCTAGAGCAAGTCATAGGATCTGATCTGCTAGCTAAGCATGAACATGGGCTGCCAGACTTTGAAGTTCTTCGAGATAACCCATTTGCAGATCAAGTTATAGATATCATAGAACTCCAGGAATATACATGTTTCACAATTAGAAATACAGATGATGATTATCCTCTATCAGATTGTGATATGGTCTCAGTTACAATTATGACAACTTTGATTGATCTCCATGAATCTTTGTTTGCCTTCCCACCAAATCTTACACAAATAATGAAGGATGATGATGATGGAGATGATGGAGATGAAATATCGGTCAAGTATCAAGATCATTGTTGCTTTGAAGTGTCAAGGGTTGGTAAAGTCACTGGTGATTTATGTATGACAATTACAGGTGAAGTTTCAAATGTTGTTCAAGTGAGTTATCAAGAGTATTCGAATCCATATTGTACTGGATTACATATACTGACAAGTTTTTAGCTTCTACAAAAGTTTATACAATTCAGTCATAGAAAAGAAAGATATCAGCATACTTTAGTTATAACAAGAGATCAACTGATATATGATATGTTCCATAAACAAAAATTTCCAAATGTTGATATATCAATTTCTAAATCACCAAATCCTGTTACTCAAGGTTATCATGTTTTAATTGAAGGTTATGATCCTGAAGTTATTTCCACTATAATTACGTCAAAGTACACAAGTGAGGTGAATGATAAATTCAAGATAAGACGTCCCTATAACCACCCACCAATTCCAAAACCGGATAGAGTTAATGGAATAGCATCAATTGTTGAGAAAAGTAATGAATCACAATCTACAAATCAATCTTCTAAATCTGTTCTTCAAGATATCACAGAAACAGAAGATGAAATTAAATATGCCCACATTAAGTTAACTAGAAAAGAAGTTACCTACATCATTGGAAGAGGGGGTACTAAGATTGAGTATCTTAGGAAAACTAGTCAAGCAACCATTAAGATTATACCATTAAATAGCCTTATGAATCAAGATACATTGATTGGTAAAACTTTATTACAATACATCAGAATTAGTGGTACAGCTCATCAGATCAAGACAGCTAAGAGACTTATTGAAGATGAGATCTACCAGTTCCGTCTAGGTGGAATAACCTTTTATCAATGATGCCATTGTGGATTATTGAAGCTCTCATTTAATTTAAGCTCGAAAGTATAGATCTTATATTCAAATTTACCATCTAATTAAAATTGAATTTCCACGCGTAAACTAGAGCACGCTAAGTAAACATCAGAACCCGGTAAGAGCAGCAGATTCGCGGTATTGCAGTAAAACGCTCATTAACTGCAGTGAAAAAAAAAAGTTCAGTTTTTTTTTTGAGAGCCGGTTGAAAAAAAAAATTTTTCCATACGAATTGAAAATTTTATAAAAGCTTTTCCCTTCTCTCTTTTAATAAACCTTTTTGATTTAATTCAACAACCCCATTGAAAACTTTTATTATTCAAAATGGCTGAAGGTGTTTTTGCAGGTGCTATCGGTATCGATTTAGGTACCACTTACTCATGTGTTGCTACTTATGACAATGCTGTCGAAATCATTGCCAATGAACAAGGTAACAGAGTTACTCCATCATTCGTTGCTTTCACTCCAGAAGAAAGATTAATTGGTGATGCTGCTAAGAATCAAGCTGCTTTAAACCCAAAAAACACCGTCTTCGATGCTAAACGTTTAATTGGTCGTCGTTACGATGATGAATCTGTCCAAAAAGATATTAAATCATGGCCATTCAAAATTGTCGACTCAAATGGTGCTCCATTAATTGAAGTTGACTACTTAGGTGAACAAAAAACCTTCTCTCCACAAGAAATTTCATCAATGGTTTTAACCAAAATGAAAGAAATTGCTGAAGCTAAAATTGGTCAAAAAGTTGAAAAAGCTGTTATTACCGTCCCAGCTTATTTCAACGATGCTCAACGTCAAGCTACCAAAGATGCTGGTGCCATCTCAGGTTTAAACGTTTTACGTATCA
This sequence comes from Hansenula ciferrii, assembly GCF_000313485.1. Taxonomy (NCBI): domain Eukaryota; kingdom Fungi; phylum Ascomycota; class Saccharomycetes; order Phaffomycetales; family Wickerhamomycetaceae; genus Hansenula; species Hansenula ciferrii. The sequence continues at coordinate 175,490 of NW_011887711.1, forward strand.
TTAACGAACCAACTGCCGCTGCTATTGCTTACGGTTTAGGTGCTGGTAAATCTGACAAAGAAAGACATGTCTTAATTTTCGATTTAGGTGGTGGTACTTTCGATGTTTCATTATTACACATTGCTGGTGGTGTTTTCACCGTTAAAGCTACTGCTGGTGATACTCATTTAGGTGGTCAAGATTTCGATACCAACTTATTAGAACACTTCAAAGCTGAATTCAAAAAGAAAACTGGTAACGATATCTCAGGTGATGCTAGAGCTTTACGTCGTTTAAGAACTGCTGCTGAACGTGCTAAACGTACTTTATCATCAGTTGCTACCACTACTGTTGAAGTTGATTCATTATTCGATGGTGAAGATTTCGCTTCAAACATCTCAAGAGCTCGTTTCGAAGATATCAACGCTGCTTTATTCAAATCTACTTTAGACCCAGTTGAACAAGTCTTAAAAGATGCTAAAATCTCAAAAGATGCTGTTGATGAAGTTGTCTTAGTTGGTGGTTCTACCCGTATTCCAAAAGTTCAAAAATTATTATCAGATTTCTTCAACGGTAAACAATTAGAAAAATCTATTAACCCAGATGAAGCTGTTGCTTACGGTGCTGCTGTTCAAGGTGCTATCTTAACTGGTCAATCTACCTCAGATGACACCAAAGATTTATTATTATTGGATGTTTCTCCATTATCATTAGGTGTTGCTATGCAAGGTAACGTTTTCGCTCCAGTTGTTCCAAGAAACACCACTGTTCCAACCATTAAAAGAAGAACTTTCACCACTGTTGCTGATCACCAAACTACTGTTCAATTCCCAGTTTACCAAGGTGAACGTGTTAACTGTACTGAAAACACTTTATTAGGTGAATTTGACTTAAAAGGTATCCCACCTTTACCAGCTGGTGAACCAGTCTTAGAAGCTATCTTCGAAGTTGATGCTAATGGTATCTTAAAAGTTACTGCTGTTGAAAAATCAACCGGTAAATCTGCTAACATTACCATTTCAAACGCTGTTGGTAGATTATCAACTGCTGATATTGAAAAAGCTATTGAAGAAGCTGAAAAATTCAAATCATCTGATGAAGCTTTCTCAAAACGTCATGAAGCTAAACAACGTTTAGAATCATACGTTTCATCAATTGAATCAACTGTTACTGACCCAGTCTTATCATCTAAATTAAAACGTGGTTCAAAAGATAAGATTGAAGCTGCTTTATCTGATGCTTTAGCTGCTTTAGAAATCGAAGAATCATCAGCTGAAGATTACAGAAAAGCTGAAGTTGGTTTGAAACGTGTTGTTACCAAAGCTATGTCTACTCGTTAAAATGCATAAAGCCCATTTAATTTAATCTGATATACGGTTTTCATTATTAATAGGTTTCGTTATATAGTTTTCTAAAATCAAAAAAATTGTGCTAATTAAGATACTTCTTCATTATAGAATTGTAAATGTTGTTCTTATTGATTTTTCACATAAACAACACTATAAACACTGCGATATTCCTCGTGTGTTAGAGATATATTCAAGCTGCTAATTCGCTCTGTCGTTTTGAATATTATAAAGACGTAGCCCGGGATATTCATTGATGAAGCTGATGATCAGCTATACCTTCTCCTGTATGTTTCGTTCACGTTATAAATGTGTAAAATATAAGTCAATCATATATACTAATGGAAAATATATTTGTTCTGTTATACTTATACCATACTTGAAGTTGAAGCTCATCGGTTCGGGCAGGATCAATTTAAAAATTTTCGAGCTGTTGTAGTTATCTAAAAATTATACATGTCAAACATTAGAAACTAAAACATCAAATCAATAACTCTCAGTTTTAATAACGAATATCTTAGATATAAACAGATCAAAATGAAATTAGACACGTCACATATGAGATATCTTACACCGGATGATTTCCGTGTGCTAACAGCAGTTGAAATGGGATCCCGTAACCATGAAGTTGTTCCAACGCAATTAATTCATCAAATTGGTGGATTAAGATCAATCAGTGGTACAAATAGATGTATTTCAGATCTTGCTAAATTGAAATTGATTCAAAAATTAAGAAATGCCAAATATGATGGGTATAGAATATCATTTACTGGTTATGATTATTTAGCTTTAAAATCAATGTTGAATAGAGGTACTATTTATTCATTAGGTACTACAATTGGTGTTGGTAAAGAATCTGATATTTATTCTGCTGTTGATAAAACAAATCATAAAAAAGTTTTAAAAATTCATCGTCTTGGTAGAACTTCATTTAAAACAATTAAAAATAATCGTGATTATTTAAGAAATAAATCATCTGGTAGTTGGAGTTATTTATCAAGTTTAGCTGCTAATAAAGAATATCAATTTATGAGTACGTTATTTACTCATGGGTTTTCGGTTCCAGAACCATATGATTACTCACGTCATTCTGTCTTGATGCAATGGATTGATGGATTCCCAATGAGATCTTTAAGAAAACATTCAAACAAAGAGAAATTATATTCAGATTTAATGAAATTTATTGTTAAATTGGCAAATAATGGGTTAATTCATTGTGATTTTAATGAATTTAATATTATTATAATTAATGAAGATGCATTAGATAAATATCAAGATAATTTTATTGTTATTGATTTCCCACAATGTATTTCAATTGAACATCAAGATGCAGAATTTTATTTTAAAAGAGATGTTGATTGTATTAGAAGATTTTTCAAGAAAAAGCTAAATTATGATCCAGAAACTGATTCCACAATGGTTGATACCGATGGTTATGGTGAAGGTTATAAATATTTATATCCAGATTTCAAAAGAGATGTTAAAAGAATCGCTGAATTAGATGTTGCAGTTGAAGCTTCAGGTTTTAGTAAAAAGAAATCTAAAGATAAAGATTATGAACAAGCTGTTGAAAGTATGAGAAGTGGTGATGTTGAAGATGAGGCAGAAGATGAAATAGCAGACGAAGATGAAGATGAAGAAGATGATTACTCAGAAGGTGATTATGAAGATTATGATGACGATGAATATACAAGTGAAGAAGATAGTGAAGCTGAAGATTCAGAAAATGAAAGAATTATTGATGCTTTGCAAAATGGTGTCGAAAATCTTAAAATGGATAAATTGGGTAATTATATAATAGAAGAATAATTGGATCATGTAAATAAGCAGAATAAATAATTAATAAGTTGATCAATTGTACTACATTTTAGTAAAATAATTCAATCGTAAAATCTCCAATATAATTTAAAGGAGTTGTTTTGTAATATTATAATTATTCCTTCTCCTCATCAAGAGTTGAAAGATTTGGCTAATATACATTATTTTGTTAATCTATTGGCGAGAAATTCATATAAATTCATTAATTATGCTGGTAATCTTGGGTTTTGGGTTTTGAGGTATAATTAGAACACTAACGTTTTAGTTGATTACCATCTACCACCTTGGTTACCACCACCGTAACCACCTTGGTTACCACCATAACCACCTTGGTTTCCGCCATACTCATCACGACCTCCACCGAAACCACCTTCGTGTCTACCACCGTGGCCACCAGGACCGCCAGGACCACCGAATCCACCAGGACCACCGAATCCACCTTCGTTTCTACCGCCGAAACCACCTTCGTTTCTACCACCAAAACCACCTTCGTTTCTACCACCGTAGCCACCTGATGAACCACCAAAGTCGTTTCTTCCTGATGAGCCATATTCATCTCTACCTGATGAGCCATATTCATTTCTACCTGATGAGCCACCGTAACCACCTGAGCTGTATTCATCATTACGACGACCACCATGATGTTCTTCTTTTTTATCACCACCGAAGCCGAAGAAACCACCACCACCTTGGTGATCTTGTTTACGTTCATCTCTTCTGTCTTCCCAAGCATCTTCAGCTTTGTTGGCACCAATGGCACCGACAATAGCACCACCAATTTTACCTAAAGTAGAGTGGTTACCGCCTAATTTACCACCACCATAAGCACCGGCAGCACCACCAATTAAAGTGGCACCTAAACCTCTTTCACCATCACCACCTTGTTGTTGTTGGCCTTGGTTTTGTTGTGAGTTGTATTGTTGACCGTTGTCGTTTGAGTTGTAATAATCGTTAGCAGACATTGTTTAAAATTCTAATTCAAATTCAATTGAGTTGAAGATGAAACCAAATTGAAGAAGAAAGGATTGTAAATCTGGAATAATTCATCTTTATATAATTTTGAATCTTCGAACTTAACAGATCATGAAAGACAAAATTCAATCCCACACTTAAAATTCCGCAAGTTGAAATTGTCCCAAATGTCCCCGAATTGTGTGATGGTTTTCCATGCGTCATTTCGCGTTTTATGATTTATCCAGGCGAAACTAATTTGTAGACAAATACAAGAAATGTCCCTGAACTGAAATCAGATTTGGGGACAAACACATGGACAAATATGTTATAGATACTAAATTAAAGGAGTAATTTCTAGCTTTCAATGGAACATTCGATCAATTGAGTTAGTTCTATGTCATGTTAAAGTACGTGTATTATTTTGCGGAATTGGGCACTTGTCTTTGTCCAGAATACTACCACCAATCATGATGTTTTATCAGCCTTCTCGAAGTGTCCAATGCTCGTTTCACCGTTTCACCTACAAATTATACAGCAGTGCCAAAACTCAAGTTTGATTCAGGAACTAAGCCTTTAAGTTTTAACACAATAAGGCACAGAAAAGTACAACAGTCACCAGTAAATACAATTGTGATGTGAAGAAGGGATCTTAAATTAGAGCTAGGGTTCAATTGTGTGGTTCAATGTTGGATAAGTGTTCAATCTCAAGTGAAATTTGTAAATCACTGGATCTAGTTATTATCTTCTAACCCCGATTACGGTTAAATACTAGCAACATCGACATTAATAAAGGCTGAAACATAATCATGGAATCATATTAACCATATGGTAAGCTAGAACTAAGCAGCTTTTGAGTCCTACTCCTTATACACAACAAGAAAGGGTACTAGATTGTAAAACAATGTTAGGTGAACAATTGACGTAGAATAATGATCATCGTGATCCATGTATAGTCGTACTTAAAACGCATAATTTAGATCTTGAAAAATTAAAGTACCATGCATCAATCTATAATATACAGATATAAAATTTATTCTAATCATCATCACTGTTCAAATCAATCTCTTGATCTTCATCACCCTCTTCGTCATCGTCTTCATCTTCTTCCCCATCTTCCTCTTCACCATCTTCTGAACCTGAACCTTCATCACTAACATCTGAAGTATCATCAATTTCTGCTCCACCTTGGAAAGTTTCATCATTTTCATCATCGTCATCCTCTTCATGTGGAATGTCGTCGACACCTTCAACGCCTTCAGGTAATTGACCTTCAGCTTCTGCTAATGCAAATGCATCTTGATTCTTTGTAAGTTTTTTAGCTTTCAATTCATCACTCATTGATCTATCTTGAACTTCTTTATTCTTGATATAATTATCAATATTTGCAAAATCACTTTGATCAATCATACTGAATTCAAATTTTTCACCATCTTTTAAGACTAATGTAACATTGAATGTAACTCTTGTAATTGATGAATATGAAATTGAATCAATATTTTGGGAATCAAATAATAAAATTGGTTTTTTAAAACCAAATAATATATGATTTGGTAAGAAATATAATAGACCTTCTTTTGTACCTCTATGAGCTGAAACGAAAAATGAATTCAATCCATTTTGGAATGTATCAACGATTTTGAACCCTGAAACAGCAGCTTGACGTTGAATATAAATTTTGAAATCATCATTCTCTTTGATAATTTTTTCACTAATCAATTGTTTATTAACTTGATCTTGATTTAATGTCAATACAATAGGTTCATTATTAAAAGAATCACCTAAATTTTTTTCATAAAATATAACAAAATATAACAAATTTTTCTTTTCTGGTACTGGTAAAAATGTTGAAAATTTAATGTTTTTATTATTTAATTCATCAATAACTAAATCTGGTTTATCTTGATTTGATTTTCCAATAGAAAGAATTGGTTTTTGGGTTATTGGAGATATAGAAAACGTTAGATTTAGCTTCTTTCTTAATGGAGATTGGAATGATAATTCCTTTATTTGAAATATTATAGTACCAGGATCTATTGAATCAACTTCATAAATATCTTTATCATCATCATCTTGTTGTTGTTGTGGAACTTTTCTCTTTTTGTTGGAATCTGTTGTTAAAAAATCGTATAAATCTTGAAACACTTTCAATGCCTCATCATTTGTTTCTATTGATAGTTCTAGTTAGTTATGATATTCTTCATCAAAAGGTTCCAAATGTTTTATATACTAAAGTGACGCGAAACATTGAAACTCGTATTCACCTAAACAAAACAATTGAAAATCGAAGCATAAAACGAAGTAAAACATACCTGATATTCTCAAAATATCAGTCTTCAATTCAGCTGGTAATTGATCAACAAAAGACATCTTTTATTTGTGTTGTTTCTTAGATTGGTTTCTGTTATGAATGTATAGGAACAGTAAATAAGTGCTCCGTGGTGTTCTCGACAAAATGGACATAGAATTTGCCATTTTCAACTCATTTTTCGTTTTGTCAAAATCACACGAATTTTTGGGAACGTTTTGAAAAACATGTTTTGTAGGCGTCAGGCTATCCGAGATCTCAAAGCTACGGTTGAAAGATCAAAGAAAAATAAATAAAGTATATGAATAAATAGACTCAAATAAATATGAATAAATAAATAATAAATAAGTTCTTGCAGTAGAGAATTCTATTCGGTTTAATTCTCAGATGCTGGAGTTGCAGCTGAATGTCTAGCAGCTCTAGCAGCTCTAGCAGCTTTCAATTTATCAACACGATCTTGTAATAAAGCATCTTGACTTTCAACCCCTTTTGTGAACAGATGACCGAAAAAAGTCCATAATGCAGCAGAATAAACATATCCCATGTTGTTGTAATTGAATGGTTTACGAAGGATACCTAGTTGAAAAGCTCTGACCAATACACCTAGTTGAAGTTAGTTAAGAATCACCAAAATGAGTGGGGCATTATAATGTAATGGGAAAAAAAAGAAAGAGAACATACCGACGGAAGCCCATCCAGCATAAGTTTTAGTTTCAACCATTTTGATTAGTATCTCTTTGACCTCTTTGAATGTTTCCAATTATGTTGTTATGTTTGAAAAGTTCATGGTATTGTTAATTCTGAAGTTCCTCCCCAGTTTATACCCTTTTGCGGGTTAGACTGTCATTTTTAGTATAGGATCGTGACGTGTCAATATAAAGTAGTCTAATAAAGTACACAGTATGTATCAGATTTTTAAATTACTTCTGACACAAAACCAATTCGATCGAAAGTTTAGTGAAAGACACCCTAAAACTTGGATGACAAAGAATCATTACCATGATGTTGAATACTTCCAAGGTGAGCTATTTGAAGTGTTGAAGTAAAGGGGCAAGAATTTACGGTGGTTAATGTCGGTTTTCAAGAAGGATTTCTTCTTTAAAGTTAATCATTATAAGGTTTCAGGGTTTAGTACCCTTTCTTATTTACTGGATTGGATTCTTTATACGTGAGTGATATGCTTTTTAATTTTTTCTTTATGGAGGTTCAAGTTACTAATGATCATATAAGTGTGCTCACAATAGGCTCATTAATTTACAGGTTGGACACAGCACCACGTTACACTGAATTTTCATTAGCTGATGATAAAATATCATTCACCTTTTATCGTGAACAAGACAATCTTGTCGGAAGGTTGCTGCTAATGGTGGTTTCTATTGCTGTTCCAATTGCTCAAGTTATTTTGATGTTTGGTTTTGCAAGAAAAAGTTCTGCAAGAAAAATTTGGAATATTCATTCTGCTTTATTATCTTTATTAGCAATACATACATATCAGGCAGTTATTGTTTCTATTTTGAAAAATGTTGTTGGTTCACCAAGACCGGATCTTCTACAGCGTTGTTTACCAACAAATTATGCTTTACCACCTTATGGTCATCTTTCAAATGTTGGTATTTGTGGGAATAGAAATATTGGAGACATAAATGATGGTTTTAGAAGTTTCCCATCAGGACATGCATCCACATCCTTTGCATCAGCACTGTTCAGTTTTTTCATTACATCAAGTCGTATAAAAGTTTTTGATGAACGAGGAAACTCTTTCAAAACAATTAGTGCTTATCTTCCATTTTTCATTTCAACATTCATGACTGCTACAAGAATATCAGACAATAGACATTCTTTTGTTGATATATTTATCGGCTCATTAATCGGTTTAGGGAGTGGATATCTTGGTTATCATATGTATTTCCCAGATTTCAGAAACTTATCACTTGCTGGTATGGCATTACCTCCAAGAAGAATTGGGAATCGTGGAAAGAATGGGCAGCATTCATTTTGGAAAGTACCAGAAGATAATGACTATGATTACGATAGTAGGGCTAGTGATATTGAGTTTAACGGTTCATCCCTGTCATTGTCAACGGATTCTTCAGGATCTCCTTCACCACCAAAATCGAGACATTCAATAGCATCACACCATCCATCGAGATCGAGACCTCAAACAAGCATAAATCGACAAAGCGTTCGATCTGAGAAGCTGAATGAATCTTTGGTTTAGAAAAATAGGTTTTTATAATGTACTTTCAGATATAAAGTACTGCTGTTAGTCTATCTGCTGATAAATAGATTTGGGAAAAGTTATCAGGATTTTGAGTTCAATGACTTGTCAATGGAGAGATCACAATCGTTCAAAGTATAGCTGCTCTAACTGAATTCAATATAATATGTCCAATAAAATAAACCTTTTTATATAAATGTAGTGAATCGATAATTTTATCTCATATCCCAAAATTCTGCTCTGTCATGATCCCGTGTCACTAAGTTCTATGTATTGTTTTTGACACCGAGATTTCGCTAGTAATCAAGGAAATGTAAATGTCACTTGAAGTCAGTTTGATTAAAACCAATACATTATCCAATCTAACTACCCGTCTATCGCAAAGGTCTCAATGTCTTGGAGGCAATTCCAGTTCTTTGAATCAATACCCATTAGGGATCCAAGTTTCGGTACTGAAGAACCTTTATATTCCGATCCAAGTTTAACAGCTATTTGCCCAACTCCAGATTATTTATTAATATCAACAAGCAACTATGTCATAAAATTCATTGATAAGGATCTTAAACTCATCAAATCATTTAGTGCTTATCAAGAAGGATGGAGTATAACTTACTTAAGATATGTTGAGGGTACAGATTTTTTCGTTTCTGTTGCCGAAAGACAAGGCCAGCCATCAATAATGAAACTTTGGTCAATAAATAAAATCATCACAAGACCATCAAATAAAATAGATGATGCTTCATATCATACCATGGTTCATGTTAAAAATGGTAATAATTCATATCCGTTAACTTCATTCACATTTGCTAGTAATTTTTCCATATTGGCATTTGGTTACGCTAATGGGAATGTTGTTTTAGTAAGAGGTGATTTGCTAAGAGATAGGGGATCAAGTCAAACAATTGCATACAAATCATCTGATCCTATAACTGGCTTAGAAATCATTCCTGGGAATAATTATGATCCTTTACTATATATTACAACCACAGCTAAGATAATAACAGTACCCACGATTGGAGGTAATCATAGTAAAGCAGAAAGATGGTTAGAAAAATCAAAAGGAGCAGATTTGGGCACAGTAGATATTGAAAACGATAATTTGATTGTTGGTAGAACTGAAGGTTTGGTATTTTATGATACTAGTGGTGCTTCATATACTATATCTTTAGATATGCCGAAGAAAAAAATCCATAAGTTTGGGAAATATATTCTAATTGTGACTTCTAATACTTCAACAAGTTCAAGTCTTATGTTGAATGGTTATTCTGAGCCTACAAAGATCATCATTGCTGATATTGAACAAAAATTGATTTCATTTACTTATACGATTGCTTCAACAGTTAATGATATATTTGCATTATGGGGTGATATTTTCATATTATCAACAGATGGTATCTTGTATAAGTTCCATGAAAAGGACTTGGAGGAGCAATTAGGAATAGTTGTGAAGCGTGACTTATACCAGGTTGCTATTGATCTTGCAAAAGGAAGCGTTAGTGAAAGTGCATTACTTGATATAAAGAGAAAATATGGAGATTACTTATATTCCAAAAATGAAACAACAGAAGCAATGGATCAATATATTCAAACTTTAAGCTTGGGGAACACAAGTGAAGTTATAAAGAAATATAAAGACAGTAAAGAAGTACAAAATTTGGCTAGATTTCTAGAAGAAATGTTGAATCAAAGGTTATCAACTAAAGAACATGTTACTTTGTTGTTATGCACGTATTGTAAACTCAAAGATGTTGAAAAGTTGAATGTTTTCATTGACAAGTATGACACTGATTCAAATGATTTTGCAAGGGTTGATTTTGACTTGGATATAGTTGTTGAACTTTGCAGGGAAACAAACTTATTATCACATGCCTCGAGATTAGCACAAAATTCATCATATTCATCATTAGCTGTTGATATTTTATTGAGGGATCTTCATGATTCACAATCTGCTATTCAATATATCAAAACATTACCTGTTGAGGAGACTTTAAGAATCTTGGTTGAATATGCAAGATTATTACTTGAATCAATCCCAAATGCCACCACTGCTCTTCTTATTGATGTTTTCACAGGAAAATATAAGCCCGATACTTCTTCCAATACCAAAGTCATTGATGCTGATACAAGTGAAAGACCAGTTCTTCTTCAGAGTTATAAAACATTTGTTAGTTATATGTCTAGTGCCGCTAATACATTGACTGCCTCGAGCTCTGATGATCATTTACCACAAAAATTTTCAAATGGTGATGAACCTACTTATCAACCACCAAAACCAAGAATAATTTTCCCGTCATTTGTCAATAGACCCAATGAGTTTGTCATCTTTTTGGAAGCATGTGCTGAAAGTTTTGACAAGTTTGAAGGTGATACTAAAGACAAGAAAGACATTTTAAACACTTTGTACGAATTGTACTTAACTTTAGGGAATGGTTCAGAAGATGAAAATGTTGAAAAAGAATGGGAAAACAAAGCTGTTAGTTTGGTCAAAGAAAATGAAGGTTTAATTGACTCTACGACTATACTATTGATCTCAAATATATTTGATTTCGACGAAGGTCAAATCGCTGCTAGAAATGGTCCTGGATTTGAAATTGATTTATTCAGATCTTGTGTTGCACAAGGCGATGTCCCTGGTGCTGTTGATGTATTAAATAAATATGGTGAAAAGGAACCTGAATTATACCCATTAGCATTGATGTTCTATACATCAGATGAAGAAATTCTCGAGAAAGTTGGACCAGAAAAATTTAAAGCTGTTCTAGATAAGATCAAGAATGATAGAATATTGACACCTTTGGAAATAATACAAGCATTAAGTGTTAATAAAGTTGCAACTATTGAACTTGTTAAAGATTACATCTTAGAATTCGTTGAAACAGAAAAGAGAGAAATTGAAATAAATGAAAAATTGATTAAATCATATAAAGAAGAAGCAGAAAAGAAGAGAAATGATATTCATGTATTAGAATCCACACCAACAACTATTCAACCGTCCAACTGTGATTCATGTTCAAATAAATTAGATTCTGAAACTGTTTATTTCCTTTGTCATCACTCTTACCATAAGCACTGTTTGGCTGAAGTTGATAAATGTCCTAAATGTACGCCAGCAAGAGAAACTGTGTCAAATATTAGAGAAGGTCAAAGAGTTATTGGTGAAAGAAACGATTTGTTCAACGCTACATTACAAGATAGTGACAACAGATTCAAGGTCGTTACTGACTTTTTTGGTAAAGGTGCGATGGATCACGTTAACTATTTCATCTCAAACGATTAATAATGTACACTGTATAGCTAATGAAACAAACTTCGTTTTGTTTGTGTTTTCATGAATCTTGGTTGTTTTAACCACAGTAACCACTTCCCAATCTAGATTTACAATCACTCATGACGATGAGATCACTGGTTTAGTTCTGGCCAGCTTTGAAATATTCTCCATAGGTTTCTTAACTTCGTTTTGTTTGTGTTTTCATGGATCTTGGTTGTTTTAACCACAGTAACCACTTCCCAATCTAGATTTACAATCACTCATGACGATGAGATCACTGGTTTAGTTCTGGCCAACTTTGAAATATTCTCCATAGGTTTCTTTCTACTTTAATTTTGTGCCAATATGCGAGTTGTCTAAGTACCGGAGATTTCAATCTGCTTAAAAAACGATGAAACAAATTTCCGACAATAATGAAGATACGAAACAAACATCAGAATATATGATAACCAGCCAAACGAAAGACTAAAGATGGTATAAATTGGAATGAATCCACTTCAAATCGTCTAAAATGAACAATAAATTCAAATTCTTGCTCTCCAAAAGCTCAAAATGGCACTAATGAATGCAGCACCTTATGATTTTCCAAGCTCTCCAGAGTCTGAGTTTTCATCGTATTACTCCACCATTCTGTCGTCAAATGATACTGATCATGAAGAAATTAATAGAACTCTAGACCCTAAATTTGAGTTCCCAAAGAGAAATCCAGTTGAATATTATCAAGTTGCTAATCCTTATGCAGATTCTTTGTGGTGGTCTGCAACTGGTGATAAAGGTACAAACGCTATTGGAAAGATTCAAGAAAGAGTAAACAAATCAAGAAAAAGAGTTGCTGATGACTTAGCTTTACCACCTCCAAGACTTGAATCGCTAGATAAAAGTAACAAGAAAGTTGATTCGCCTATTGGAAATGAACATTTCGATGACTTATTTGAAGACAAATATTTAGATGAGTCAAAAGCTAAAAAAGGGTTATTGAATGTGGAAATTACAGATAGCAAATATAGAAAAGCACTGAAAGAGCTTATAGATACAGAAATCAAGTACTATTCTGACTTGAGTTTGATTAATAGTGTTTACAGATCTTTGTTAAACAACTCTAGAAAATACAAAAATATATTGAATAAACAAGAACAAGCTGTTATATTTGCAAACATTGATACATTGATAGACTTGAGTCATTTATTGGTTAAGGAATTGAAAAAGGCCATTAAAAGGGAAGCTCAAGGTGCTTTCAATGATGATGGAACAACTGGTGAACAAATCTCATCTTCATTGGTTGAAAACATTGATATTGGTGAACTATTTGATAACCAACTAAACAGATTGAAGATTGCTTATTTATCATATGCACAAAATCATAAAACTCAAATGCAAGAACTTAATAGATGTACCAACTTTAATGGTCCAAAAGTTAGCAAATGGCTTGAAGAATGTGCTTTTCTTGCAAAATCTAAATCAGAATGTTGGGATTTTGAGTCGTTATTAATAAAACCTATCCAAAGAATTGCTAAATATCCACTTATGATTGATGCTTTGATCAACAATTCTTGTGATGATGTTTCATTTGAAAATATTCAAAAATTATGTGATGCTAAAGAACATGTTGAGAAAATTCTTGAAATTATAAACAATGCTACTTCGACATCTCCTGGATCACAAGATGGTGCTGAAACTATTGGAGACTTTACAACTACTAGCTCTACTCTAGAAAGACTTCCTTCAAGTAGACGTGATGAATACTTGAATATTATAAAAGATTTCAAAATAAAGTATACTAACTTGAAGAATCTGAAAAATGGTATTGTTGAAACATTACCTACTTTATCATGTTTCCTAGATGATCATTTGATTTTAGCTGAAAGTTGGAGAGTTTTCATGGAATATGGTGACTCCACGGTGGATGATCATTATATTAAATCAATTTATTCATCTTATAGCAGTAAACTGAAAGACCAAAGATCAAAAACACTTTTGACAGTTAATGAAATAAAAAATGGAATATTGAAGGCTCTGGATATGGCTTTGGAGCTTTGTGAAACGGCAAGAACCAATATCAACAAACATAGTGCCTATAGAGCTGCATATATTAACTATATGAATAAAGAAAAATCATCATTTAAGATGCCTCAACAAATACAGAACAAAGGATCTACACAAAAGGAAGCTCAAGAGTATATTTTAATTGAAAATCAAATCATAGATGAAGTTCCTTCATTGATCAAATATCTAGATGACTTTTTACATACAATAGTCTTATCATATCATAAAACCATAACCCAATGGTTCAAGATGTTGGCTGGTGAAAGACAAGTTGAACAATACGAAGACTTAGTTGCGGAAGGAGCATTAAAGCCTGGTGATAATTTTGATATAATAGAACTTCATACAATTGCTAGACATCATACAAGAAAGGCCCTGGAAGAATTTACAACTGATCATCTATCCTCTATACACCCTGAATATAAAGACAAGAACATCGATGCTGCTATACGGATTTATCCAAGCAGAGTTATTAGGAAACTTTTTGGTACTTATTAGAAACCTTTTAATGAATATGTAATTTGTTTAATTACGAGACAACTGTAGTAGAATACATCTTTTAGTAAATTGCCTAAGAATTTTGACCTGGAGTTTGACTTTATATTTGGGTTGCTCGAACCAATTATAGTTTTTTTTTTTTTTTCGCGCGACCTAATAAAAAATTTATTTTGCATCTCATCGCAAAAGATTAATAGATAACTTTAAAGAATTCATACTTTTAAGTAAATAAGATACTTCATAATAAATTAGAAATGATGTCAGAAGAAAAGAAACTGTGAGTTTGTCATAACCATTTTATTTTACGTTTTTACATTAGCTAACTGAACTTTTAGTAAACCAGTCACTGTTGAAAAACTAATCCCAGTTACATATGATTTAGGTAACTTAGCAGTTTTTGATTCAAATGCTATAGAGAATGAACAATTATCAGTCAATAATCCAGACCGTGAAGAATATATTAAATCAGTCTCAAGAGATAACGCTCAACTTCTTATAAATCAAATATTATCATTACCAATCAAAACCACAACTGAAAGTAATGGATCAAATGGTCAATCTTCAAGTATAACATTAGTTCAACTTCCACCACCAACTACAGAATTACCAAGAGAAAAGCCATTACCAAAACCAAAGGAACCAACCAAATGGGAACAATTTGCTGCCAGAAAAGGTATTCAAGCTAAAGAAAAATCAGGTAAATTGGTTTATGATGAAGAAAGTCGTGAATGGGTTCCAAAATGGGGTTACAAAGGTAAAAACAAAGCTCTTGAAGATCAATGGTTAGTTGAAGATGATGAAGTCAAGACCAAAAAACCAAAAACAGATGAATTAATTGATCCAAGATCATTACACAGAGCAGAAAGAAAGAGACTTATCAAAAAGAATGAGTTACAACAAAAACGTAACTTGAAAAACGCTAAATAAACACATAAATAAACTATTTGTATATTAATTAAATTGTCTTTTGCATTCACTACTCAAAATAGGGATATAATAAATCATTTCAATCGGTTGTTTTAAAGTCTTTTGTAGTGTACTTTATTTGTTAATTGTACCCATTAAAATTTTCGCGGGTATAATTTTCTTTTTTTTGCTTAGTGCTTTTATCACCAAAGTGACCGATCAAATATTCAGGATCAAAAACGATAACGAGTTGGTGATCAGAAGGCTAGATCGGATCCTATAACTAGTGAATAAGTAGAATTACATTTGTTGATGTTAACTGACTTGGGTTTGGTTAAAATATAGTTGAAACAAGAAAAAGAATTGATACAAAATGACTGACTTTGATGGGGAACCATATATACCAACAATAGACGTATGTATCCAAATATTACTGTTCGTGAATGGGATCTTTAGTTATACTAACAATGTACAAAGGCCATTTTGAGTGTTGCAGATTTAGAACAGGTTTCGATCAAAAGAATAAGAAATGCATTACAAGAGTTATTTGTGGTAAAATTTGAAGGTGATGATAAAAAAAAGATGAGTGACTTAATATTGGAAAGATATCATAATTTAATGGATGAAAGAACTTCCACTAGAAAACAGATGGAAGATGATGCTGAACTTGCTGCTAAACTCCAGAAAGAAAGTGGTTCAGGAAGAATAAAGAGAAAAAGTAACGCTAGTTCCTCAAAAGTCACAAAACCGAAGAAACCACGTAAACCGGTTAGTCCGTCTGGTAACTCTATTGCAGCATTATCATTGAACCTTAGTCCAAAATTGGCTGAATTTCTAGGAGAACAAAAATTACCACGTACTCAAGTTGTTAAAAAAGTTTGGGAATATGTTAAAGAAAATGATTTGCAGAATCCTAATGACAAAAGAGAAATTTTATGTGATGATAAGATGCAAGGTGTATTCGGGAAAAAAGTCACAATGTTTCAGCTAAACAAAGTGTTAAGTCAACATTTATACAAAGATGATGAATAGTTTCCAGTTGAATCAAATGTATTCTGTAAGCTGCTATAATTTTTTAGTTTTTTTACGGGACAAATATTCTAGAGTTAATGAGCTTAATTTTATATAGAAATAGAATTCAAATGAATTCTTTCCCAAAACATTCAGATGTCAATATCAACCCTTTTATAATGAACGAATAATGTGTTTTTGTCGTTGTTTTACGCATTTTTGTAGACTCCAATGCTGTCAGTTTTACGTGCGAATACCACGGATTTATTAAATTTCAGGAAACGCTAACAAATGTTTGAAGCGTAAATGTGTAAACAATATCAGTGACATCTGACACCAAAGCTAAAGACATTCTCAACAAGAGATAATTTGTTATATAAAGATTGAGCTGTTGAAATGCAGTCAAGAGACATTGCTAGGGTTCAGGCAGAGGCTAGAGGTAAACCCACTAATAGCAGAGTGGCTAGTGTCGCCTCTACAAATTCCAACTTCTCTTTAGGGTCCACCATATCACTTGATCACCAAACTGAGCCAAAAATCAGTGAAATAGACCCACAAGAAGTTTATGAAGCTGTTCTGAAGGTTATTCTTTTTGAATACAAGAGTGAGCCGCGTTTCACAGTTAGATCAAAGCCATCAAGTGCTGATAGACTATCGCCAATTCCGAGTACACCAACTAAATCATCAGCGCCAGCAAAAAGAGACAAATCACCAAGTAAACATTCTTGGTTCCATAGCAGTGGTAAAGATGCTGATCCAGAATACTTACCAAAGGACACAATCTCAACATTGAAGAAACAACTTGGTGATATCGCTGTTGGGAAAGATAAATCAATTACTGACCCTCTATCCAAAAGGTGTCTATTGCATCTTTATAATGAACTTTTGAATCCAAAATCCATACCCCCTGCAAAAGCTGAAGAATTGACGGTATTGTTTGTAAGACTTGCTACTAAAGAAATTCAATTATTTACTGGAAAATCAGATATCAAGACTGATGTTTATCACCAGACAAATGTATTCATAAATATTCTTATGAGTATACTAAGAACTCAAAAAAACAGTGAAGTCTCAATAAGGAAATTGGAAGATTATAGAAGCTCATTGAAGGCTTCAGCCAAATCTGCAACAACTAAAAGTAATGAAGTCACATATATTAAGCCATCATATCGTTTAACTGAAATTTCAAGTGCGCAACTATTAGGTTCATTATTTCAAATTGATGAAGTTAGATTACAACAAGACATTATTCGATTGAAGGATATCTCCACAGAGACATATTTGTATTCTGATTTGAATAAGTTACTGTCACAATTGAAATCGAATGAAAGGTATTTTAACCCTGATAGTTTTGACTCACATGATGCGTATTTCGCCTGGAAAAAATCTGAAGAGAAAGAGTTAACTACCGTTATAAATAGCATACCATTGGTCAATGTTCAAAAAAATCTTCAACATGGCTCAGACTTCAAATTTATTCCGGAAACCCCAAGAACTGCTTTGCAAGAATTACTAGCTAGAATATTGGAATATGAAAGAGATAATAACCAAGAAGGTTTGATATCTAATACATGTCAAAATATAGTGGAAAAATGTTGCAGATATTGGAGAATCCATCCAATTTCACAAGCTAGTATATTATATCAAGCAGCACATATGTCAATTCTTAAAACGCCAAACAATGATTTACCTGTTGATACTACAGAATATCTGTTTGGTGTTTTCTCAAGATTGTTAGGTAACGATGATATTCCCAGCTGGTCAAAACCTGACAAAAGGTTGTGGATCACAAATTTATCCAACACTTATATTCAAATCATGGCTTCTATTAGATTTTTAATACCTACAATGTTTGGCCAAAAGGCACCAAAACTTACACCAATATTAAGAGTATACTATACTTATGTTGCCCCGGATCCACTATATCCAATAATTATAAAATCAGGACTACCGCAGAAATGGATGAAACGATTGAAAAATACGTTATTGGCGTCTACAGAAAAGAAATATATTGAGTTGCTGAGAATCATACCCACGGATAGCAGCTTAGATCTGATTCATGTTAAAGAAGTATCTGAAAATATTTACAAGCAAGCACAAACACTACAAAAGAAATTCCCAAAACCTCTTTTTGATGAAATTTACATTCCTAATGAAGTCAGCTTTTTATTTATTAAATTGTTTTCAGAAGATGTCTCCAACATGCTGGCGCATATCGAACATTATTCAGTTAAAAGTGGAAAAGCTGTTAATTATGCAGATGCTTTAGAGACATATCAAGAACTTAGGTACTTGAAGGATCTCTTTGATCAAGTTTCTCCTAGAAATTTGAAGTTTTCACTTAATTTGGAAGATTTCTTTTACAAATATCTTGATGAATTGTGCACTATTACTTCAAGAAAAATGCATGAAGTTGTTCAACAAGCTATTCAACAAGATAATTTCGAACCTCTAGATATTGAATCTGGACAAGGTTATAGTTCATCGGTGCTGGACATTTTCAAAATGATCAATGAATCTTTCAATATGTTTAGAAATTATGATTGGCAAAATGAAACACAATTAGCTGAAATTTATACAAAACTACTAAAGTCTGTGTCAGATTCACTAGTATATTATGCTGCTAGAACTATGAATTTGGTTATAGATGATTTGAAAGAAGTTCCAGCCACTGCATCATCTGCTACAAAAGATCAAAATAGAAAGAGTGGTGCTTGGCTGTTCAGTGAAATGAAAGCTGCTGTTTCGAACTCAACGAGAGAATCAGTTCCAGAACCATTCAATTTCCAAAGTAGTACATGTGTTATACTAAATAATCTTTCGGAAATGTTGAAATTGCTCACAAAACTTGAAAATCAAGTCGATCCAGAACAAATATCAAAGAAGGCATCTGCTTCTAAATACAAAAACGATAGATCACTCTCTAATATTTTTACTATCAGAGTCAAAAATGCAGAAAATATTAAAGCATGTAGTAGTGATGGTTTTTCAAGCACGTCTGTTGCACTTGTTGATGGTCATTTGAAGAAAGAAATTGGTAAGACAAAGATTGTTCCGAAAACATTGAATCCAATATGGGATGAGGAATTTGAAATTGAAGCATCGGGTGATAGTTCTAGAGTGGTGTCAGCTACTGTTTGGGATCATAGCTCAAGATTTGGTTCACAAGATTTATGCGGTAGAACTTTATTGCAATTAGATCCTAAAAAGTTTAGAAAAGATGGTATACCAGAAGAAGTGAATAGAGATTTAGATATACAAGGTACAATCACCTTTGAGATATCATTAGAAAGTGAAAAAAATGATGCAATTTTCAGTATCGGTAGAGCTCATAGATCTTTAAATCGTACAATGGAAAGATCATATGCATTGATCGTTGAGAAATTTTCTAAGTTTATCAATTATTCACTTTCAAGAAATACATTGAAAATTGTTTGTGGGAATGGTACTAGGAAACCAACGCCCGATGATGCAAATGATGCTATTGTTCCATTATTTGATTATTTAAACTCCAATTTACAAGTTTTAGCTACAATTTTAAACCACGATATTCTTTTAGAAATCATGGTCCAAGCTTGGAAATTGGTTTTGGCTACAGTTGACAATTTATTACTACCAGCTTTAGCAAGTGTTAAAAATTCAAACATCTTAGCAAAATCAAATGCTACTTGGCAAAATTCAATATCAAGTGCTATGGCAAACGTTACAAATTCTTTAACAGTTCCAGGTTTTGGTAGAGCACTTTCACATACAGAAATTGATACAGTTTTCATTTGGTTGAATTCTTTATGCTATGATTTTTTCCATAATGACGGTGCTGGTCCTCCACTTCAAGATTTGAAAAACGAACATTATCAAACTTTGCTGTTAATTCCAATATATTACGACAGAGGATTCAATGATCTAAAGTCAGAGGTTGAAAGATTAACACCTATTGTTCTTAAAGCTATAAGAGAAAAGAATTTTGTGGATGATGACACTGAATCCAAGTCTAAGAAGAGATCAAATACTATTGCCAGAAGTAAGACAGTTTTAGCGTATGGTTCAGCTAAAAGAAGAGCTGAAACTAAACAAGCTATAGCTTCCTCGGATAAGGATACCAGTTATTTCCAGATATTCACAGAAGACATTATTCTCAGAGTATTAATCACAAAAGATCAAAAGGAATTTGTTGCGAGACGTTTAAAGGAAAGAGAAAAAATTGCCAAAAGTATAGCAACAGAGAGACTTGCAAGACTGGTTGTTGAGGGAAGAAATGGAGGTTAAGTTAATGTTTTTTTGGTAAATACTTGATAAATATAGATGGAAGCAACTTTTTTTTCATCGTATACTTTCGTAGCTTATTTGATTATCGTATAAAATTGAATCAAATTTATCTGTCAGCATGATGAGTTACCCGATAAGGTAAATTCCGGCTTCAAAAATATGTTGAGTTCCCGGTTCTCCCCAAGCATGGAATTGAATTTAGCGCTTCAATTTTAAAAGCTTTTTGATATCATCTCATACTGTTTCTGGTTAATTCATTTGATTTGGGCGTATACTTAAGAGTTACGAAGAATTCAAGCTATAAGACTGTGAAAATGTCATCACTGGATACAATGGATGACGCGTGGTCATACTCGTATCCGTCATCCCTGGATAGTTTACCTTTGCCTGATAGTACATCCTCCACAAATGATGTGATTGCTCCAGGGTCTTCAATACAAGATGAAAACACGAAACCAGGTACCAAGGATTCAATAGTTACAGAACAACCCAAAGAGATCAAACTGGAATCGCCAATTACTTTGCGCCGCAATTCGTTGTTAGAAGAAAAGAATAACTTTGCGGGTAGCTCAACATCAAAACCAATAGCTGTTCCACAAGCAGCACTTGTGCCTCAACATAAAAACTCATCATTGAGTCTATCACAAAGCAATCCTACAAAGTCTGCTCCAGCTGATCCCCATACAACTAAACATGATGCAGAAGCTGTCCCAGGTGATAATAGCAGCTCGTCAAGCTTAAATGCTCCAGCGTTAGACCTTGCTTTGATTCAAAATCAATCACCACCATCAACCCCTGTTCAAAATGGTAATTTTTTCAACAATATGTTTTCCACAATGTCTTTCAATAAAAAAGGTCAAAATGGGAAAAATTCAGAGACTGAGACACATAATGTCGATGAGGACGGGAATGTGGATGTGACAATAGGTTCTCATTCAAGGACAAAGAGTAATGCAACATCTGTTAAAGAGTCACCAAGTATGATGAGCTATAGAAAGAAATCAAAAACAAGAAGAAGAAACACGAGTTCAAGCTCGATGGAAAGCTTAAAATCACCTTTGGTTGAAAGCGAGAAACCAACTTTATCAACACAACATGAAGAAGAAGAAACATATGACAAGAATCTATATATTAACGATAAATTTAAAGGTACAAATTATAGGTTTTCAACAGCTGCTAGAAATACTAATTTCCATAAATTATTCAAGTCAATACCAGAAGATGAGAGACTTCTCGATGATTTTAGTTGTGCTTTGAGTCGTGAGATTTTATTACAAGGAAGGCTTTATGTGTCTGAAAGAAATATCTGTTTTAATTCGAATCTGCTTGGGTGGGTTACAAATCTTGTGATTCCGTATTCTGATATTAGAAATTTTGAGAAAACTGCAACAGCTGGTCTGTTCCCAAATGGTATTGCAATTCAGTTAACTAATGGTCATAAACATTATTTTGCGAGCTTTCTTTCAAGAGACTCCACATATACATTGTTGTCAGATATCTGGGATGCTTCAGATGATCAAATCAATAATCTTGCAAATGTCAATACCAATTCATTTAGAAGTACAAGTATAAATGATAGTGCTGATGCCAAAGAGCTATCTTTAGATCTAGAGAAATATGATAAAGATGAATACAATGATGCTTTGTTGTCAATAGATGGTGACACCCCTGCTGTGAAAAGAATATCAGACAGTGACTATTTATCAAGCTCTGCTGAAGAGGATGATGACGATGGATCTTCGTTGGGATCTTCAGTTGGTGCAGCTAGTGAATCTGGTAAGATTATTAGCTCATCGCAACAAACTGTTTATAAGCTCAAAGATACTTCAGTCTATGCCTATACTGGATTAGAAGGTCATCATGAAACCGTCTCAAATTATGATTTTGCAAAGAATAATGAAACTATATTGTCTGAAGAAACATTGAAATGTCCACCCGGTCTGTTGTTCGAAATTTTATTTGGTCCGAATAATGATTTGACGCTACAACTTTTAGGCGCTCAAGGTTCTAGTGATTTTTCTCAGTTCTCAGATTACGAGAAAAACAATGAGGGTTTCAAGCAAAGAACTTACAATTATACCAAAGCTTTGAACTACTCTATAGGGCCAAAATCAACTAAATGTTTAGTGGAGGAAAGAATTGAGAATCTTGATTATAATGACTATATCAACGTTTTATCAATAACTAGAACACCTGATGTTCCAAGTGGTAATGCTTTTAGTGTCCAAACGAGATATTTAATGACATGGGGTCCTGAGAACACAACAAGGCTAGTTGTTGCATTTAAAGTCGATTGGACTGGATCCAGTTGGGTCAAAGGTATGATTGAAAAAAGTTGTGCAAGTGGTCAAGAAGAAGCTACCAAAGTGTTCATTCCAATGCTAAGAAAGATTGTTGATGAAAATGTTTATGAATCAACAGAGCAAGTTACAGTTGAAGATGATATAAAGCCTGTTGCGGCTGCTAAACTACAAAAAGTTGATACTGATGCTAAGAGTGTACATCTTGAATCACAAGCAACCATTCCAAATCTGTCAGAAGTTACTTGGATCCAATTGACTTTTTTAGGGTTATTACTAGCGATCTTAGTTGTTCAAATAGGGATGTTCAAATCGCTAGGGAAAATTCCAGAGAAGACATTCTCTTTTGGATTACTAGATGGTTTTGATAAATCTACTGGAGACTCTTTAGCTAGAGGAGAAGAAATTTTACTATGGAACTGGATTGATGAAAGATCTGGTAACCTTGATTTATCTAAAAATGAAAAAATTGGAATAATAAAGAATGATATTGATCGATTGGTTGAGAAATGGGTCCAAAGGGAGACTAAAAGCAAAGAGACTAGAGAACTGGTTAAATCATTTGAATTACATTTGAATGCTTATACGAAAGATGCAATCAGCAATAGTAATGAGAAACGAGACAAAGAAAAAGCTTCTGCTTTGAAAGCTGCAATTAAGGCACTTTTATAGTAGTATAACGAATATAGTGATTTAAAATAATGTATTAGACAATATATTTCCTGCAGCTTGTAGATGACTGTATAATATTCAACGCGTAAAGCATTAATCTTGGTTCTTGGTGGCATTAATATGGATATTGTAATGAGTATGCAGCTATCTCGTCTTTTCATGCCAAATTTCATTTGCCACCACGGACGGGCCAAGAGTAAGTGGTAAAAGATTGCTTCTGTATGGATAAAATAAAAAAACAATAGACCAAAGAAAATTGCTGATCTATTTTGTGGAATTTAAGACTGTACAGTGTACACGGTACACATTATTTAGAACTTGAGCTTCAGGCATCACACATTTAGCTGCTTATTAAAGTGGCTGCTTCAATTCGTTTTAACAGAGAAATATTGATACGCTTGAAAAGCACGTTTTCGGGCATTCTTCAGCGTTTTCGTGATAAGTACAAAAGATAAACAATCCATCGCCATTCAACCTTTAGCCATAATTAAGTCTCTTGATTTCAAAAGAATACTACATAATCCAGAAATTTTTTTGATCTATAATAGAGAGTCTACTTTAATACTGAAATAATTCACAAGTTTACTAGCAAAAAAATTGTTCACAGAAGCAACATTATGATATAGTTTTGGTCACAAGAGCATTAATTTAAATTATGTCCAACGAAACGTCTCATCTCATCAATAAGAAGGGGAACACCAACTCAAATCAGCATTCAAATTATGAAAGCTTACCATCTCCACGTCGTCCAAGAACTAAAGTCTCTAATTTAAGATATTCAGAATCACCTTCAAGAGCTACCATAAGGTCATTCAGTCCACAACCGTTACATAAATCTTCATCAACTCTTTCGAATGAAAGTTATCAACCATATCAAGACCAATATGACTTGAAATGGTCTCAAAGACTACCTTATTATTTGCCTTGTTATTCATGGATTCCAGCTTATAACTTCGAAAAATTTTTAGGTGATTTAGTATCGGGTCTTTCATTGGCTTCCTTCCAGATTCCTTTGGCATTATCTTATGCAACTTCAGTGGCTCATGTTCCAGCTTTATGTGGTTTATACTCACTAGCCATTCCACCAATGATCTATGCTGTATTTGGATCCGTGCCTCAAATGATTGTTGGCCCAGAAGGTGCTATATCGTTAGTTATAGGTCAAGCTGTTGAACCATTAATGGCTCATGATGAAAAACTTGATCCAGTTGATCTTGTCAGTGTCCTATCATGTATCGGTGGTTTTTATTTATTAGGTGCTGGTCTTTGCAGATTTGGATTTTTAGATAATGTTTTATCAAGAGCTTTATTAAGAGGTTTCATATCAGCAGTTGGTATTGTTATGATTATAAACTCATTATTTGATGAATTAGGTTTAAATCTAATCAAAGACATTCAAACAGATTTCCATTCCCCAGTGTTGAAACTGGTCTTCATGCTCAAAAACTTGAACAAAGTTCATAAACCTACTGCATTGATTAGTATCATTTCATTCGTATTGATTTTCATTACACAAAACATCAAAAAGAGACTAATAGCCAAAGGTCACAAAAAATGGGTCTTTTTACCAGAAATACTAATCGTTGTTGTTGGTTCTACTATATTCTCAGCACATTATGGATGGAAAAAGTTAGGTGTTTCAGTGGTTGGTAAAATCAAGACCAAAGGATTCTCATATAAATTTCCAATCTCTAAAGAAACAATCCCTCTATATCATAAATTAATGTCGTCGGGTTTTTTGGCAGCCACTTTAGGGTTTTTTGAATCTACAACTGCATCTAAATCACTTGGTTCAGCTTATGACTTGCCAATTTCATCAAATAGAGAACTTGTTGCATTAGGTGCCATTAACCTCTGTGGTGGTATAATTGGTGCATTACCTGCCTTTGGTGGTTATGGTAGATCAAGAATCAATGCTATTAGCGGTGGACAAACGACAATGTCAGGATTTGTAATGGGTTCAGTAACTTTAGTTATTATTTTTTGTTTTCTGAAATATATTTATTTTCTACCAAATTGTGTTCTATCAGTCATAACGTCTATTGTTGGTTTGAAACTTTTAGAAGAAACACCTGCAGATCTACGATTTCATATTAGAGCAAGAGGTTATAGTGAGTTGATTACATTTTGCATCACAATTACAGCAACATTATTATATTCAGTTGAAGCTGGTGTTGCATTAGGTGTTGCGTATTCAGTTATTCGTGTTATCAAAAATTCTGCTAAATCGGGTATCCAAATTCTAGGAAGAATTCCAAATACAAACACATATGTCAATGCAGATGCTCCATTGCCTCAAGAACATGGTGATTTATTAGAAGAAATTGAAGGATGTATGATTGTTAAAATTGCAGAACCATTAACTTTCTCTAATGCCTCAGACTTGAAACTTCGTTTAATGAGACTCGAGAGATATGGATCTGCTAAAACACATCCAGCTGCTCCAAGAACAAGGAATGACTTGATGAATAAACATATAATATTTGATCTTAATGGGATGACATATTTTGATTCATCAGCGGCACAAATTTTCCATGAAATTTTAAATTCTTATAGGAAGAAACATATTAATATTTATTTGATAAGAGTTCCAACAAAATTTGGTATAAGGAGACGTATTAAAGATTCTGGTATTGATGCATTAATTGACGGGAAATTTTATTCAACAATTGAAGAAGTCTTAGCTTTGATTGATAGTGAAGAATCTAGAAGGGAACAGTCATCTGTTGAAATCAGAGAAGTTTCTGATACTCAGTCTATTGTATAACTTTTATAAATATTTATCGAACTGCGAAAACTTGATTGTAATGAACCATGTATAATTTTATGCTTTAAATTTTCTTTTTTCGTATAATAATATTTATTGAAATCTTTATATAATAATTTTAAATATAAAAAGTAGTTATAAAAATTGGAGCTTAATACTTATAGGCTTAAAACGCGTTGCCGTGGAAATTTCGATCACGTGATATGTAATTCTAGAATCAGGCTTTTCTACGCATCAAAAACCTATAAATCAATCCGATGTAGTGTAACGGCTAGCACGGTCCGCTTTCACCGGGCAAACCGGGGTTCGACTCCCCGCATCGGAAGCTTCTTTTTTGCACTATAAAGCAATTTTTTTATTGCCAAATTTTATTATTCAAAAGTTCGTTAACTGTTTTATCATATCTTTGTGGTGATTTAAGGTGTATTTGAGCTTTTCAGGTTACAAAATCTCTTTTTTTTTCGCGAATTCTCAACGTGCGCTACAAATTATTTGCGGTTTTTTTTTGGTGTCGAGGTTTTTGCAAAAGTAGTTCTGGAAATTGCGCAAAGATTGAATTTTTTAGTCAAAAAAAAACGTCGGCTGGATTCACGCCCTTTTAGGAAAGTGAAAATTAGAAATTCAAGAAAGCGTGAATAAAGTAGTAATAATGTATGGAAATTTGTTGATAAAGGTTCTAAAATAGCAACATCCAGCATGAACTATAAAATATTTTTGTCTTTTGATATGTTCTTTAGAAAAAAACATGACTTTTTGCACAATTAAGTGTAGTTGCAAATGGTGCCAGCGCAGATTATATTTCCTCATTGGGTAAGGGTTACCCTGGATTTAGACTGCTGGATTCCCAGACAACGATTTCGAAAATCTCCTGAATTGAAAATTGGGTTAATAACAATAACCACATAGAAGTGAATAAGATTGTAAACTTGATAAACAACACCAACAACTACAACAAATTGAGCAAAGTCCTCATATATAAACTCATCTCAGCTAGCTACAATTAGACGTTGGATTTTCAAGAAACCAATCTTTCAAAGGAGTTTCAGAAGGTCTCATAATATCAATTTGGTCCATCTTACGCGTGGCGTTGAGAAAAAACAAGTGAATTATTCACAGAAAATCATAACCTATATCACCAGAAAATACTCATTTTCTCTCAATTTAAACCCAGTTTCAAGCTTAGACATCATCACTAAATAAAAGCTAATCCAATTGTGCTCAGTTTGTTTTTTTTCAGATTGTCTATAATTTACAAACGTTGAAGTCGTATCTTATCAAAAAAAAAAGATAGTGCAGTTAATTTTCCGGCTTTTACTCAAAATTTGGGGTTGAAGAAAAGAAATTCTACATTTAAACAACAAATACAATCAAGAAAGGTATTTAAAAGGGGCAATATTTTATCGCTGTTCACTGAACTGGGACTTTGAAAGTCGGTTAATTGTAAATTAGTTTTGAAAACGGTCTTTTTTTTTTTGTCATAAAGGTTACATTATCGGGCATTTTATAACCCCCTGCATACAATTAATATTAATTATTACAAACAAAAGTCACTTAATAATCAGCATCAAGAACAACATAATTATCATTAATTTATAATCATCATATTCTATTTACATCATGGCTACTCAAAGTAATATACAGCCACCATTGGGAACTCAACAACCTCCATCTTTGACAAGCACCACCAATAGAACTTCACCAAATTCGTCAACATTAGGCTTTGCAAACCCAACGAGTCTTGCTGAAAGTGGTAGAAGATCATCATTCCAAACGTCACCTGTTCATCTTTCGTCAAATTTGAATAATTTGTCATTGGGACCAACTAATAACTTATCAACACAAGAACAAGAACAATTACAGAACTCAAATCATCAACAACAGCAGCATCAACAACAACAGCAACAACAGCAACAACAGATATACACATTAAAGATAAAGAATTTACCTACTGATATTTCTCTGAGAGAATCATATCTAATATTCGCATTTGCTAAGGACTTTATTGGATCAGATTTGATAATTGATTCCAATAATCTTCCCGTTATTTATGCTAAATTTACATCATTATCAGCTGCATCAACATATTCCCAAATTTTAGACTCAAATCAAATATTTGGTCCAACTTATCCATTTTATTTAAAATCAGAATTGGTAAACCATGATTCTCAGCAAGTGAATTTAAATATTGGTTCATCAGCTAAAAGACCAAGTATAGGAAACCAAAGATCAAGATTTTTGTTCAGTGATCCTTTCCAAAATGAATCAATACCTGAATCTGTACAAGAAAATAATTCTACACAACAAAATAACAATGGGAACTCAAATGGATTGGGCAAATCTTTGTTACTTCTTGAATCTCAACAAGATGCAAGAGAATATGAACAACTAGTGAGAGACCCATGGCAACAACCTCAACAACAACCACAACACCATCATTCACAAGGTGGTCCAACCCAACTTCCAATCCCACCCGCTTCAATTCCACCACAAAGTGCACAATTTTCGACAAACTCAAATCCACAAACACCAAATATTGAATGGGATAGAAGAAGACAAAGCTCTGTTTTCTTTAATAATCAATCTCCATTATTGACTGGTCAATTATCTTCATCTCAAATACCGACCCAACTGTCATTATCTCAACAAAATCCAAATCAACAAGCACAACCAAATTTGGGTCAATCTTCAATTCCAATTCCTCCAAGTTCTGCACCTGTTGGAGTTCTACAAAATCCTCAATTACAACAAACACAATCAGCTTCACAAATTCCTCAATCACAATCACAAAATCCATCACAGCCTTCAACAGCAAGCTCAATTTCTCAACCACCAACTTTAACAAACTCTCAACAATCATCACAAGTTGATTTATCATTATTAGCAAGAGTTCCACCTCCGGCTAATCCAGCTGATCAAAATCCCCCATGTAATACTCTTTATGTTGGTAATTTACCACCAGATGCTACTGAAGCTGAATTACGTCAATTATTTTCACCACAAAGAGGTTTCAGAAGATTAAGTTTTAGAACCAAAACTCAACCTTTGAATGGTAATGGTCAGTTGAATTCAGCAGGTTCAAGTCATTCACATGGTCCTATGTGTTTTGTTGAATTTGAGGATGTCGCATATGCTACAAGGGCTTTAGCTGAATTATATGGTAGAACTTTGCCAAGACCTGGTGGTGTTCCAGGCAAAGGTGGCATTAGACTATCATTCTCTAAAAATCCATTAGGTGTTAGAGGTCCTGGTCAAAGAAGAAGTAGTAGTTTTGCTTACCAAGGATTTAAAGGTTAATTTATTTGTTAAAATATTGAACATTATGTGTTTTCTGTTGTTGCTTTTCAATTTTTGCCATGTTTACAATTCTCTATGATTTGAATAAATTTTGGTCGTCATTATGTGTGCTTTTTTGATTTTCATTTTAGGCCAAAACTTTTAAAGACTTTTTTTGCATTTAGCTTTTAATTTTGTTTTAATTCATTAATCCTCAAGAAATATTGATACAAGTTTGATTCTATATGATCATTTTTCCATTTCTCCATTTCTCATCTCTTTTTTTATTATTACCATTTTCAGATTTTTTATTTCAGTGTCAAATTATTATCAAGGAGTTTATTTGCTGCTTTACCAATTTTTTTTATAATTTATCATTACCTATGTCTATTATATTTTGCTTTTTTAATAGAAGGGACGCATTATTATTTCCATTTATACTATGTGCTATAAGTTAAGATTCATGAACTCAATATTACTATTTTATATGCTTTTCAATTTTTATTTTTGGTTTTTTCTTCATTACATTTATTACTCTATTTTTTTCATGATTATACAAAATCATTGCTGGAGAGTACATACATCTATATATACATATATATAATCATGTTTTAATATTATCATTAATTGTCGTTTATCTTTCCTAATACAAATCGTTGTAGGCTGAATTATCTATTTGAATAGCCAAAATTAATTCTTCTGAGAGTGTATACATTATGATTAATTTTATATGTATACTGATTATGTAATTAGCTATGTAATCATAAGCTGTTTAACGTCAAATAACAGAATATGAGTTTGAAATAAGCTCAATATGGTTTTGAAGCACCAATTATCATATCTTGATGTTTATTTTGCTTGAAATTATCAGTCATTTGAATTTGGAAATTTTGGAAATTTTTAAAAAATTAATTTTTAAAGTAGCCAAAAAATATTTAAAGTTGATAACCTGAAAAATGTCAAAATTTAAAGGTTCGAATATTGGGCCATAAATAATATAAAATTAATAGTTGGAGCTTGAGCTTTTATAGAAACTTTGTTTCAAATGTTGTACCAAAGAATTGAGCTATCAAAGAAACAATATGTTATTTGGATATTCTTATGGTATCCCCGATATTAATCATGAAGTCCTTCAAAATCCGAAGTAATGGAGCTTTTCTATTATATAGTTGTCGTAGCTCGCCAGAAGCTTCATAATTTTTACCAAGTTAGGAATTGAAATGATGGCTAAGATGATTTAGTGACACCTGGATACCTTTCTTACTTTGTCATAAGGGTGTTTCCATTTAACAAATTCTGGCCAATACTTTCGTACACTTTATTCGGGTACAATATAGATTCTGCATTTGAACAGCCGATTATTTCAAGATAAATAGGCCAGATATCAGTAGTTAGATGAAGAATATACGTAAATGATGCCAAATTCACGGAAAATATTGTTTTAAGGTCATTCCAGAGCTTGAATTTTGGCTTACTTTGGCTCAACAGGTTTTATGTGTCCTTTACCAAAATATGCTCTAGTAACGCTACGAAAAAGTTTGTTGATATTTTGAGATGCTTTATTGTTAAAATAAACAGAACAAAGAAACCATTTAGACTTACTCCATTAACTTTTCTATTGGCTGCTCAATAGTGTACGAATCATCACGGATCATTTAAGTGTCTGGTCAGAATAGTGATAAACGCTGTTTCGGATACTATTCGCTGCTGAAGATTTTCATGAGATATCATTCCCCTGCATTCAACACTAAAAACAAAACTAAAACTTAGATGTTAAGTCATTGAACTGAATATGAATTTTGATCCTAGAGATTACTCAGTCAAGGAGGAATTCCCTGTGGCTTTCAACTTGAATGATGTACCCATGACCCAGGTTGTTCTGGATTTAACAAATGAAGATGAAGACGAAGATGATATGGATTTATTGTTTAGTGAAAGTCCAGAAGAAAGAGGATCCAGAAGTTTAACAGCTGATATATCTCAACAATACGAAGATTCAGAGACAGAAAAATCAATTGATGCAGTTACACACCGTGGTGAAACACCTTTCATCAACTCATCTGATACAGAACATGATGAAATTGAACATGATAGTCAATCACAAAAAAGTCAACAAACAGTGGTATCAAATTTGTTTGTTGATCCAGATTCTAATGATTGGAGTACATCACAAACTGCTTCACTAAAAACCGACAGCTCGAATGATAAGAGAGAATATTTTTTCAGTTTAGAAGATGATGAAGGAAGTTCCACAGAACAACCATTAAAGAAGAGTAAGACAATCATCAATCAACCACTAGAGAATAAAACAGAAGGTGAAGTAGATGAAACAGAGGAATCAGAAGAAGATGAAGATTCAGCTATACAATCTGAAGAACAATATCAAAGAAATGGAGTACCATACGAGGAAGAACGTGCAAGTTATAAAAATTACGAATCCAACTCAATAGAGCAACAAAATAATGAAGAGATTGAAGAAGATTCAAGTGATGTGGAAAT
This sequence comes from Hansenula ciferrii, assembly GCF_000313485.1. Lineage (NCBI taxonomy): Eukaryota > Fungi > Ascomycota > Saccharomycetes > Phaffomycetales > Wickerhamomycetaceae > Hansenula > Hansenula ciferrii. The sequence goes on from NW_011887711.1 coordinate 207,613, forward strand.
AACTACAATAGTACCCATCCCTCCTAAAATGAGTATAGATGAACTGAGACCATTGTTACGAAGTAATAGATATCGCCATATATTAGAATTATCTTCATTTGACACAATTAGACAACAAAGACGTGATACAAAAAGACTGGAAAGGATTATTGAAAGAACCAGAGAAGCTATGGGAGATATGTAACTGGACACAGGCACAGAATATTAGATACTATTTTGGTCTTTAATAATGGTTGAGCTGAGAATAATATTTTGATAAAATGACAGATCACGGGCAAATGTTGGCCTTTTGGATCATTTCATATAATTGTGACAAGCACATGAAATTAATACCCCCGTAAGTTGATTCACTAGTTCACTTTCAAAAGTACTTATTGACTATTGTGTTATTTGTTGAAGATGCCATGTAAGTTCATTGATTAATGTGATCTCTGATAATAATGAAGTGATTGTGTTAACATTTTGTTTTCAGTGCCCCTTTTTTACATTCTTACAGGTGGAGTTGCCATCGGCTTAGGTATTGCAGCTTATGAACACAGAGAAGAATTAAGGGAATTATATGAAGATGTCAAGGTTGGTGTTGAAGCTGCAATTGCTGAGAGACGGAGAAGAAAAGTGTCGAATAGACCTTACCGCACTGGACCAAATGACAATCCATTTTTAGCACCAGGTGAAAGGGAAAGTGATTATGATGATGATGATTTATATCAAACTGCTGGTTCACAATCTTCATCCACTCTGAGAGTTGAAGAAAGTCAAGAGCGTTCAAATAATAATGATGGTCAAAGCGAAGGCGATTTTTGGGATAGTTCAAAAAGCTCAACTTCCAATGATGGTCAAACTTCTGGAATCTATAATAGAACAGCAACATTCAGAGAAAGAGGTAGAAGAAACAGAAGAACAGCTTCACCACAGGTCCAAACTTCATTTTCAGAAGATGTAACTACAGGGATTATTACCTCATCATCGGGGGAAGAAACACCAGAAGATGAACCTCTTCCTTCATACTCACAACTTAATAACAATAATAGATTTTTGAGAAATTAATTTGGTTTGGGTTGGTATATTTGGATTTTTTATAGGATGGTTAATTATGGAGTTTATATCAAGGATTGTCTTTTTTTACATAATTAATATACGTGTTGTTATATGAATATTAATGTATTAGATTGTATTAAGTAGTGTAAATAAACTGTTTATATAAACTCATTAGCGACGTTAAAAAAGAAGGGTTGACTTGCTGTTCTTTCTCTTTAAGAAAATATTGCCAGCACAGCAATCAATACCACTATAACTAAGACTATTAATATAATACAACTCCATTTCCTTTTTTGCTTTTGATAATTATCAGCTTTAACAAGTTCTTGAGCGGCATTTTGAGTATGATTTGCTAAGTTTGACATATTGTTTTCAACTGTATCGACTTGACCACCTTGCTGCTGGACTAAGTAGCCTAATTGTTTATATATTGAATTAATTTCTTCCACACCACCATGTATTTTTTTAATTTCTTCAGCTCTTTCTTCAGCCAAAACAGAATGTAAATCCAATTCTTGTTGTGTTATAGTATATTGATTTTGTTGTTGTTGTTGTCTTTGAATCAAAGGGGTATTTTCAGTAGCAGATGACGATGGAATATTTTCTTCACTATCTAAAGCTTCTTGATTGGAAATTCTATCATTGATAATAACTGAGTTTTTACGTTCATTATATTGTCTTTTCAAAATGTTGAAATTATTGTTGACACTTTCAAATTCTTTTCTCACTTTTTCTTCACTAAACTTATCCTCAATACTAGTTTGTGAATTATTGGCAATTAAATGTGATATATCATTCGTAAGATGTTCCAATTGTTGCTTATATTCATTTAGTTCCACTAATCTTGCAGATTCAATTGTTTGTCGTAGTTGTTTACCGTCTCTTTTGGTACCCAATTGATCCACCAGTCTTTCAAGATTACTGACACCACTTGCAAAATCACTCAACAAATTTGAAGCCTTCCCTATTATTAGTGATACTTTTGATCTTTCTTCATTAGCATTTTGAAATACAGCACCCTTTTGTGCTTCAACATCAATATCTAAGAATGACATTTCTCCCTGAAATCAAACTTTTTAAAAAACACCCGGCTTCTTCTCTAATCTATAGCAATGGAATTACTCTATCACTTCTTTAGCAATAGTTTCGTCTTTCAAAAGAACAGTAAATACCTCTTCAAAACAGTTGACACAATGCATTCTTTATTTATTTTATGAACCAGCATTTGTGAATACTATCGAATTCCGACCTCAAAATTTTAGTCACATGACAATGGTCGGAAATGACGCGAAACGCGCACCAAAATTTAAATTTGCAGGTTATAAGACGCGCTATTTTACGTACATCAAAAAAATGGTAATAGGGAATTTAGAATTGAAATGCGTTTAATCTTTTCTTTGAATGGTTTCAATTTAAACCTCTCAGCTACACTTTGTTAGAATTACAACTACTAGTCCATTGCTTTATCACAGGTTGAACAAGGTCCAATGGGTAGAGCTGATAAATTGAAAGCCTTGAGGGCAGCAAGAGCTGCTGGTTCAAGTAAAGATGTCTATATGGAAGAAGAACCTCAAGATATTTATGATATGGTGGATGAAGATGATTATAGAGCTAAGAGACGTGATGACTTGTTAAAAGATGATTTCGTTATCGATGATAATGGTGAAGGTTATGTTGATACTGGTGCTGATGAATGGGATGGTAAAGGAAGACATCATTATTATTCAAGTGAAGATGAACAAATGGATCAAAAACCAAAGAAGAAACAAAAAGTTAAAAAATCTGCTCCAATCAACAATTTCTTTAAACCAAGTGCTTCAGTTGCTATGCCTGCCAAAAAGAAAGTTGATGCTAAATTTGATGATATTTTGGATGATTTTATGGCTCCTGCTCAGAAAAGTAAAAATTTATTCAATTCATCAACTACTAAAGCTACTCCATTATTCAATTCAACTGAAAAAGTCAACAATCGTCGTGATTTCTTTTCTATACCGAAAAGTACAAGTAAAACACCACTTGTGAGGAAAAAAATACAAAACACTTCATTTGATTTAGATGATGATTTATCATTTGATATTAATGAAACTTCATTTGATAACCATATGGATGATTCTCCAACAAGACAAAGAAATATGAAATCTGAATCACCAGCTGCTCCATCACCAGCTGCTTCTTCATTTGAATTACCAACTATTGAAAAAGAAGCACCAAAACCTGAACCAAAGAAATTAGATGACGATGAAGAAGATTCTGAAGAGGAACTTGTTGTTGTTAAGAGACCAAGAGCTTCAGCTAAGAATGTTAACCGTTCAGTTAATATGAATGCATCTGCTAGAGCTGAACCAAAACGTGAAGAACCAAAAGAAGAACTTTCATTGACATCATCACCAACAAGTTCATATATACCATCAAGTGATAAAATTGATCAAAATTTGGTTTCTGATGATTCAAAATCTTTTAAAATGTATTGGTTGGATTATACTGAAGTTGAAAACACATTAATTTTATTTGGTAAAGTTTTAACAACAGATAAACAACTTGTTTCTGCAATGGTTCAAGTTAAAAATTTCAATAGAGAATTATTTTTCTTACCAAGAGATTATAGATTAGTTGATGGTGAAGCTACTGATGAAGCAGTTACACCCTCTGATGTTCGTGATGAAATTCAACCTTTAATTTTAGAACAATATGGTCTTACTTCATTAAGAACAAAAGAGGAAACTAGAAAATATGCATTTGAAATGCCAGGTATTCCAAAAGAAAAAGATTATTTAAAAATATTATTACCATTTCAACCACCAAAGAATGCTAAAAAAACTTTACCATCTGATCTTGAAGGTGAAACTTTTTCTCATGTTTTCGGTACAAGTGCAAATATTTTTGAAACTTTTGTTTTACAAAGAAATATTATGGGTCCATGTTGGTTAGAAATTAAAAATGCAAACTTTGATGATGTTAAAAATACATCTCATTGTAAATTAGAAGTTTCAGTTAATAATCCAAATTTTGTTACACCAATTGAAAAATCAACTCCAGAATTCAATATTGCACCACCTCCATTAACTTCATGTTCAATTTCTGTTCAAACTATGATGAATCAAAAGGAAAATAGACAAGAAGTTATTGCTGTTACTTTAGCTACTTATAGAAACTTACCTCAAGATGCACCAGTTGATGAAAATTTAAAACCAAATGATTTGATCACTTTAACAAGACCAATTGCTGCTTCATTCCCACCAGGTTTAAAAGCTATTGCTGATAAAAATAAATTACCATTAAGAGTTTTCAACAATGAAAAACCATTATTAAATTGTCTTGCAGCTTTAGTTAAATTAGCAGATCCAGATGTCTTCATTGGTCATAGATTGGAAAATATTTCATTAGATATTTTATTACATCGTATGCATGATTTAAAAGTTCCAACATTTAGTACATTTGGTCGTCGTCAAAGAAAACAATGGCCTGATAGATTTGGTAAAAATAATGCAAACACAAGTTTCTTAGTTAAAGAAATTTTTGCAGGTAGATTATTATGTGATATTTCAAATGAAATGGGTCAATCATTAACAACAAAATGTCAATCATGGGATTTACCAGAAATGTATGATGTTGTTTGTAAGAAAAAACATATACCATTAGAAATTAATTGGTCTAATCCTCAATATACTGAAAATGCAAATTCATTATTCATGATTTTAAAAGAAAATTGTGTTAATTCATTAATTACTGCAGAAATTGCATTTAGAATGCAAATTTTATCATTATCAAAACAATTAACTAATTTAGCTGGTAATGCATGGGCTCATACTTTAGGTGGTACAAGAGCTGGTCGTAATGAATTTATTTTATTACATGAATTTAATAGAAATGATTATATTGTTCCAGATAAAGAAACTCGTCAACAAAGATTAGCACATCAACAACAATATCAACAACAATCTTCAGAAGATGGTAATGATGAACAAGTTTCAAATAATAATAAAAAATCCAAATATCAAGGTGGGTTAGTTTTTGAACCTGAAAAGGGTTTACATAAGAATTATATCTTAGTTATGGATTTCAATTCTTTATATCCATCAATTATTCAAGAATTTAATATTTGTTTCACTACAGTTGATAGAGATTTAAATAATATTGAAACATTACCAGATGTTCCACCAACAGGATCTGATCAAGGTGTTTTACCAAGATTATTATCAACTTTAGTTAATCGTCGTCGTGAAGTTAAAAAATTAATGAAAGATCCAACTGCTACAATGATTGAAAAAGCTCAATACGATATTAAACAACAAGCTTTAAAATTAACTGCAAATTCTATGTATGGTTGTCTTGGTTATGTTAATTCAAGATTTTATGCTAAACCATTAGCTATGTTGGTTACAAATAAAGGTAGAGAAATCTTAATGGATACAAGACAATTAGCTGAAAGTTTAGGTTTAAGAGTTGTTTATGGTGATACTGATTCTGTTATGATTGATACAAATTGTGATGATATTAAAGATGCTACTAAAATCGGTGAAGATTTTAAAATTAAAGTTAATGAAAGATATAGATTATTAGAAATTGATATTGATAATGTTTTCAAAAGATTATTATTACATGCTAAAAAGAAATATGCAGCTATGAATGTTTCATTTGATAAAATGGGACAAGAAAATTCTGTGTTAGAAGTTAAAGGTCTTGATATGAAACGTCGTGAATATTGTCCATTATCAAAAGAGATTTCAATTTATGTCTTAGAGAAGATTTTATCAGATTTAGATCCTGAATTAGCATTAAATGAAATTTATTCATATTTAGAAGATATGACTTCTAAGATTAAAAATAATGAAATTAGAGCTGATAAATTCAAGATTAATACAAAATTATCAAAAGATCCATCATCATACCCAGGTGCTAAAAACATGCCAGCAGTTCAAGTTGCATTAAGATTAAGAGAACAAGGTAAAGTTATTAAAGCTGGTAGTGTTATTACATTTGTTATTACAGAAGGTGAAGAAGGTTCACCAGCTGAAAGAGCAAGAGCTTTAGCAGAATTATTACCAAAAACTTCAACATTAAAACCAGATGCTAATCATTATCTAGAAAAACAAATCTTTGCACCAGTTGAAAGATTATTAGAAAGAATTGAAGGATTTGATGTTGTTAGATTAGCTAAATCCCTTGGATTAGAACATAGATCTAAACAATTAAGCAATAGAAGTAATAATACCAATGGTGGTATTAATGGGATTTTACAACCATTAGAATCAACAATTTCAGATGCAGAAAGATTTAAATTATCAAAACATTTATATTTAAATTGTAAATGTGGATCACATTTTAAATTTGGTGGTATTGTTTCATCAAATGATTATCAAATGACATTTAATGGAATTCAATGTAAAAAATGTATGAATCAATTAAATACATTAAATGTTACAAGTCAATTAGAACAAAGAATTAGATCATTTATATCAAAATATTATCAAGGTATTGTTATATGTGATGATTCAACATGTGGTATGATTACTAAACAAATTTCAGTTTATGGTAAAAGATGTTTATCAAATGGATGTAAAGGAGTTATGAGATATCAATATAGTGATAAAGAGTTATATAATCAATTATTATATTTTGATTCATTATTTGATGTTGAAAAAAATAAAAATCAATCATTAAGACCATTATATGAATCTGAAGATGTTACAAAACCACAAGAATTAATTAAAGGACAAATTGATGCATTAAGTGAACAAAATCGTGATAATTTTAATGTTTGTAAATCAATTGTTCAAAAATATTTAAGTGATTGTGGTCGTCGTTATGTTGATTTAGGTAGTATGTTTGATTTTATGCAAAAATAAAAAGTAGAACAAAACTACGTTGAAAAATGGATTTTTATTTAATGATTTATGGTATGATTGGGATTTTTGTTGATTTTCTGTTTATTTAATAATTTAATATGTATAATAGTGTTAATGTAATTATTTAAGATTAAAATTTTGTGTAATAACCAGGGTCTGCTTATACTGTTTCTAAAATTAGATATTAACCGTTATGAATTCAATCTGGCGTATTTTACCGAGCCACTAAAACTCACAGATCAGTGACTTAACGATAGCCACTATCACACATACAATGCTCACACTTAAGCCATGAGCAATGATCCACAACATACGCCCCAATCCACACTGTCTACCAGCAATTCTTTCTTTAAATAACTTTGTCACATTCTGGCTGAGTAAATTGATTTTTATTATATCGTGTTTTAATAAAGGCTGTACAGAATCTAAATTTTTTTCAGTCGCGCCTGATTTACACAAATCAGAAATCAGGTACACAATAATTTTATGAAACAATATAAAACGAACAAGAATTGCACACTTTGGAAACTCTGGAGAAACAGAAAAGAGATCAAGTCATTTGACACAAATATATTACAAGCTATCAAAGAAATCATTATGTTATTACCATCAAGTACATCAGATCTATGTCCTTCAAAACTTTTATCCAAAAGAGCGTTCACATCAGACGTGGTTTCAACAGCTGAATCTTTTAAACATTGGGATACATGTATGGATAACAAAACATGTAAAATCGTCGCCATAGTAGGGATCGTGGTTGCAGCTATAGTATTATTTGGTATTTTTGGGGTTTTATTACGTTGTTTCTGTTGTGGTGTTGAAGGGATTTGGTCAGCATGTTGTTGTTGTTTTAGATGTTGTGGATCATCATCAGGTTCTGGACGTCGTCAAAGAGATATAGAACAAGTACCGTTAAAACAACAACAAACCGCATATGATAATCCAAATATGTATCCTCCAAAACCTGCACCTATTTATGATAATAATTCATGGAATACTGGTGGTTATAGACCTGTTCAACAACCTCAAAATTTTAATTATGGTCCTGGTGTTGTTTCTGATGAAGAGAAATATAATTATCATAATAATGGATATCATACTGCTGGTCAAACTTACAGATAGAAATTTATGTTTGTTATATCAAATTGAATATTTTATTATATGTTATTTTAAAGACAGTGTGTCATGGTACATTCAACCCCCAAAAAAAAAATCAATCTAGTTATGATTTCTTCTCTAGAGTTATATTTCATTCATCATGTTTACAAATATTGATTATCAAATCATGATCATTTTTTCTTGTTATTTTGTTTAGAATTTATATTTTGTATTTCATGTCATGTTTCATTTTATTCTTTTATTTTGTTAAACTTGTTCTAATATCATGAATTGTAGAAATTAAAGATTGATTAGCATTCTTACCAAAATCTTCCAATTGATTTTCAGAATCAATTAAAAATTTCTTTAAATTTCTTTGAGATTGTAATAAATCTGGATGAAATTCAGCTTCCCAATTCTTAACAACATTTAAAGTATTATTAAAAGTCCCTGGTAAGAAAAATTTAAAACCTAAAGAAGCCAATAGTAAAGGTGATAAGAATCTTAAAGTTAAACCTCTGTTATGAACCAAAATGGAACCGGTTAATGTTGATGTAAGAGTATAAATAAAACCTGGAATGAATTCATCCTTTGGATCATAAACAGAGACTAAATTTGAATATAAATTATTAATTTCATTTCTTGATGCCGCGGTAATATTATTTAATTCAGCATTGGCAATATCAAATTGAGTTATAATTGATTTTCTAATTGAATTGAAATGTTTTTCCAAAAAATTTGATGTATTAATTTTATAACCATCTATAAATGTTGATTTTAATTCATTTGTAGATTCAGGTTCAGATTGTTTAGTGGATTTGATTGTTGATTCTTTTGGTGCTTCCACTATAGGGGATAAATTTAAATCATCTTCTTGTTCATAGAAAGATCTTGATGGTTTTTTAGAATCATTTAATGAAGTTGGTATATTCATTATTGATAAACCTAAAATTGTTGGTAAACCAATCTAAAAAATAGGTTAGACATGACGTTCTTTGAAAAACTAATAACATGATACTCACTCTCGATACAGATAAGAATGACATCTTGTAACTTGAACCCAATATGATTTGTATAGTTTTCCTTCAATACCAAATCGATTTCCATTCAATCAAATTTCCATTTTTACATGGACCACCAATTTCCAAAAAAATCAAAAACATTCGCGAAAAAACACAAAACTGATTACATAACATAAGTATTGCTGCTTACGTAAAAGTATAACCAATAAATAAATTCATAAAACACATGACATTAAAATTAAATATATATATACTTTATATTTCATTTTATACTTTACTTTTACTTTTAATTCATCTATAGTGGTTCACCCTTTTTAGCACTATATTTCTTAAAAGCTTGATGAGTTAATTCAACACCCATAAATGTAGCAGCATTTGCAGGGAAAGATCTTAATAAAGCAGGACCTAACCCAGGGAAAAACCCTTTAATACCACCAGCTTTTTTATAAATTGAAGCTATAGCTTCTTTAGCACTTATATTTTCATTAACATTACTTGTTAATCTTGTCTTTATAGTATCTATTGGGAACACGACTAACCACATACTAACACCAGCTAATCCTCCAGCAGTTGAAACTGCAGTTAAACTTAATTCACCATTTTTAGCACCAGTTAATTTTGTTAATTCCTTTTTAGCAACTTCATAAGTTGCGAAATATAATGCAGAACCTGGACCATCACGAGCTAAAGTTGCAAATGAACCTTTAAAAAGGGATCTTATACCACCAGTGGCTAAAATTCTTTTCACAGCAGAAATCATTGATTTTGGAGCATTTGCATCTTGAGTTTGTAAAACAATCTTGGTTCTTTCCATTGGAGCTGCGACTAAAGTAGTTGGAATTGCACTAAGGAACCCAGCAGTACTTAATTGAGCATTTGAAAATTCTGAAGCTGGAGTTCCATTACTAAAACTTGAAACGATATTTTTACCTAAATCATAACCCCAGAAACTAACAGCAAACATTGGAGTAACACCAACTAATGGTGGAACAACACCTCTATAAAATCCAGTTGGACCTGAAGTTGATAATATTGATTTAACAGCAGTTGCCATTGAAGGATATTGACCACTTTGTAAACGTACTTTAACCAAATCAAAAGGATGTCCAGTTATAACGGCGGCTACACCACCTACACCACCAGCGATGATTGATTTGACGTTTTCCACCAACAAAGAGTCTGTTTCATCCATTGTCTATAATGATATAATACTTGATAAGCATCTGTTTAGTTTAATATATTTCAATGGATTTCAATTTGTTTAAATATAATTATCTGCCCCACCAAAATCACAGCGTTTTTGATGACATTTTAAAATCAAAATTGCATTGAACCGAATCTTGGCCGAGGAAGTACTAAACAGACCTTTAAAGAAACTGCAAAAATAGGCTCAATGAACCCAAGATAGACAAGTTGAATAAGAGTAGTTTATCAATGACCATTAGAAGTACATGTCATTCATCTTTTATTGTAGTTGTAGTTGAATTCATGTTGTTAAAGTGGATTTTAAATTTCCAGATCGTTCCATAGTTCCATTGTTGAAAAACAAATCTGTAAACCAATGAACCAAAAAACCATAATTCCATGGATCGGTATTAAAAATGTCACCAATTATAATCAAGTGATAGCTGTCAAGGAGATATATTTATTATGTATTGTTACATGGTGCTTAAAGGAGTCAATTGGTGGTGATTTGACTTCTTTTGATGGTATAAGCTATTTACTATAGATCTATTAACATTCGGTTTAAAGCTTGAATTCCAAAGGATTGCGTCTATCTAAAGAGATACGGATGGTGATATATTATACGAGTAAACATATATAAATGCCTATTCCATAAGCTCATAAGTATAACCACCAATGTTTCTAATGATCATATATTGTACACATTATTGCTACTATCTTACCTAGATATGGTGATAATCAATTACTACCAGAATCACATGATGTGATAATGCACAATAATATTAAGACATATAGTATACCCTTTTAATCACAACAAAGAATATCAATTATCCAATAATGTAAACCATTCAAATACGTTTAAATACAATTAACAACAGTAATCAAAAATGAATAAATCAAAAGTTGATCAATATTTTACTTATCAGTTCACTTCCCAATACGGTAATTTCCCTCTTTGGGATATTTATTTTCAGTATCGTATTTCCAAATGCAGCCTTTTCGCGATCAAGAAATCAATTTAGTACCTGGGTCCTGTCGAAAAACCATCAATGCAGGTTAACAAAATAAGTAAATCAAGTTCAACAAGTTCAACTAGTTCATTTGAGAAGGGAATAAAGTATTACGTTGGAACTCATTATCTCATCAACAAGGATCCCCCATAATGAGACTTATATCCTCTCTTCTAGTGTTCCAACTAGGTTTTATAATATTTGGTTATGGTTTAAATATACCCTTTAATTTAAATATTGAAGAATTAAAATCAATTGAATCATCATATAATTATAATACAATTTTGAATAAATTACAAGAATATTTTAGAAAAAATAATGATCAAGAATCTATATCACATTATACAACATTAGATAAACAAGATTGGCCAATAAATCTTGAACAATATAAAGATTTCCAAATTATAAGGTTTTGGTTAAATTCTGATAATATTGAAATATCTCAAAAATTATTGAAAAAATATGAACATTGGGAAATAAATAATGAATTTTTTGATTTGAAAATTGACTTAATTTCCAAAAATCAAATCATTAAGGATTATCCAAATTTAAAATTTGATATAATTATTGATGATTTAGCTCAATCAATTTATGAAACTTATCCATCATTACCACAACAACACCAAAAACAAGACCAATTCCAAATCAATAAAGATCAAGATTTCCATACCCAAAGTGATATTTTTTTCAAAGAATATAGACCATTATCAACAATTTATGCATGGTTAGATATCCTAAAAGAAACTTATCCTGATTTAGTTGAAATTGAATGGTTAGGACAAAGTTACGAAGGTCGAGATTTAAAAGCTGTTCATCTAAGTTCCCCCACTGGATTAAATCCAACAAAGAAAACTATTGTTATGACTGCTGGTGTTCATGCACGTGAATGGATTAGTGTATCAACTGTTCTATTCACAATATATCAATTATTAAATAAATATGGGTCCAATAAAAAGGAAACTGAATTTTTAAATAAATTAGATTTTTTAATCATTCCAGTTTTCAATCCTGATGGATATGAATATACTTGGACTACAGATCGTCTTTGGAGGAAAAATAGACAAGAAACTTATATACCAAGATGTTTTGGTATTGATATTGATCATTCATTTGGTTATCATTGGTCAAGATCTGAAGATTTCCCATGTGGTGAATCATATAGTGGAGAATTAGAATTTGAAGCAATGGAAGCTGCCAATTTAGATAATTATATTAATGTTACTAAAAATGATCATGAAATTTATGGGTTTTTAGATTTCCATTCATATACACAAAAAATTTTATATCCTTATGCTTATTCATGTGATGAATTACCAAGAGATTTAGAAAATTTATTAGAATTAAGTTATGGATTATCAAAATCTATAAGATTGAAAAGTGGGAAACATTATGAAGTATTACCAGCTTGTAAAGATCGTGGTGTGGATTTATTACCTGGTTTGGGGGCAGGTTCATCATTAGATTATATGTATCATAATAGAGCTCATTGGGCTTTCCAATTAAAATTAAGAGATACTGGATCTCATGGATTTTTATTACCTTCAAATTATATTAAACCTGTTGGGAGGGAAATTTATTCTGCTGTTAGATATTTTTGTAAATTTATTATTAATCCTGATTCATAGGGTGGGTTGTTTTGTATAATATTAAATACATTTGTTTTAAGTTTGTCTACAATATAATAGTTGATGGGAAAGAATTTGTATTAAATAACATTCAAATGGCCAAAGTTATTCACCTTGGACCTTTAATTTGATGTATTTGAATAACCTTAGGATTGACAACCATTATATTAACATTGATATGTGAACAAAGCAATCAAAATATATAACTATGACACACGCTTGTAAATTTAAATTTATGATCAATTGCTTTAATGCTTGAAGATTATACCTAGAATTTCTAGACAGTTCATACTCTATAAGAAACTAGGAGGCTTACCTTTCTATTTGTTTCATATTTCAAATGAATTGATTGTTATTAAATGAATAGTTACTATGACTATCCCTTAAAATTGATTAATATTCATGAATTTTTTTGAGTTCCCCTACCGATTGTAATTTTCTCCTTTAAAACAGAAGGCAAAATCTCCAGAATTTGAACATCCAATTTAACCAGAAATCAATAAAGAACAAAGGAACAAACTAAAAATATGCAAATTATTAAATCATTTTATATTATTTTATTCACTTTATTCGCATTTGTTACAGCGGGTATGTTATATCTTGTTTTTTACACAATTTCTGAGGGTATAAACTAACAGTATTATAGATAAATATATTCTTTCATTTGAACAAGGTCAATTAACGCCAAATTCGTAAGTAATGATGTTCCCCATACTACTATATAAATATGAATAGTACTAACAACAATGTTCACTAGATACATCAGCATTGTTAAAGATAAAATCAAATCATTAGGTGGTGAAATTAGTTATGAATTTAGTACATTAATTACAGGTTTTACATTTAATTTAAATGATCATGGATTAATTGATTCAATTAATAAATTAAGTGATTCAAATTATCCATTCCATATTGAAAGAGATGCCGAAGTTTATGCTTTTGGTGGTCACTAAAATTAAGTGTGAATTCGGTAGGAAGGAAAGGAAGGGAACAGGTTAGGTTATGATTTTTATAGGATATGGCTTAGGGTAGAATACTGAATATAACATTTAGGATATGGTTTTATATGGTTTTTTATATTGAATACGAATTATGAATAAGATTATCATTCTCATTGTAGTATTATATTAAACAATCTCTATCTTTCTTCAACGCTCAAGATTAATATTATCACCAAATTTTGTATATAATTCAGTTTTTAAACTTGATAATTTTGAATCAATTTCATCCATTTGTTCATCTAATTTCCCAATCTCTAAATCTAATAATTCACCATCTTTTTCTAATTTTTCCACTGCATCACTTTGTTTTAATTTAATAAATGCATTTGAAATTTTATAATTTATTAATTCATCTTCATCAATTAATTCTATTTCTAACGATACATCAGCTAAATATTCTTTTTCTTGTTTTTGTTTATTTAATTCTAATGTTAATGAATCCTTTTTAGATATTAATTTTGAAAATTCATTAATCTTTTTTTGATCTTCAAATGTTACTTCAACTTGATTTTTTTGACCTTCCGGGAGCTATTTTGATAGTAAAGTTAGTATATTATTTCATAAAACTATTCTTCATAAAACTTACCAATTCCATTGTTTAGTATATGAGTTATCTAATTCTTGTTTACTTCTTTCTTCATTCAGTTTGTTCAAGATCGAAATGGCCATTAAATTGATTTTTTATTGTACATATTAAAAATTCGCGAATAATTTGACTACCTATAAAAAAAACAAAAACAAAAATTTCAACTTTTCCATTCAAACAAAAACTCTTTTTTACCTTTGCACTGACATTTTGCACCTTTGCTCAGCTCCAGTATTATGAAGCAGGAATTGTTTGTGAAAACATGCAGTTATCTTCAAAACGTCTTTTTTACAAATCTTGCACTTCAATGTTTGTTCCCGTTTAATATAATATGAAGGTTTAGTTTTATTGTCTAAAGTGTGTTGAAGGGCATTCATTGCTTTTGAAAGAAGAACACTAAAATTTAGCATGGATATAACAAAATTTTCCAATCAGATCAACATATAAACAATGGTTACTTCATCATTCAAATCTGACTTGATTAACAGTCTTGGATCTGATGTGAGACCTGGAATATATGAATTTTACCTCTTTTTTCAAGTTGTTTTTGTAGACGAAGGATTATGGCATTACAGATTTACAATTCAAGATGAGATATTAACACCATTATTCAATAAACATGACAAATAATGAATGACTATGATTACATTACTATATTAGAAATCAGAAATTTAAAATTAAAGCAATTGTCAAGTTGATTTTATTTTCTCCTTCTGGGGGTAACTTTATCTCAGTACGTAACCGGTACAATATTAGTAATTATCTCATAAAGCCCACCAATCCCATTGTGAATAATGTTTCTTCTTAGTTATCTTGTTTTCTTTGCTCTATTTTTCAGTTTGTTCAAAATCGAAATCGACAATTTTGATTTTTTATTAGCTGTACGTATGGGAAATCCGCGAAAATTAAATTTCATATATAATTAAGGCAAAAAAAATTCAAATTCGTCCATTTTTAAAACAAACACTCTTACTTATTTCTTGAATCGTTAGTTTTAAAATGCTTTTTTTGCATTCTGTGCATTTCAGATATCTTATACAATTTCATGTTAATCTTATAGGAAGGTTTAGTTTAATTGTCTATGTGGTGTGGAAGGGAATTGTATACCCTTGAAAGAATAACACTAAAATTTAGCATGAATATAATGATATCTTTCAACTATAAATCAATGCATATATAAACAATGGTTATTTCATTATTCGGATCTGACTTAATTAGTAGTCTTGGATCTGATGTGAGACCTGGAATATATGAATTACACTCTTTTTCCATTTGTTTTTGTAGATTGTTGCTTAAGGATCATGGTATTATAATAAGATTTACAATTCAACATGACATATGAGTACAAAGTTATCACAAGCACACTGCCATTGATGAAGTGATCATGAGATCACTTTCTCTATTATATACGATTAAGATATAAAGCAATTGTACCCGTTGAAAATGATCTTGATTATCAGATCTGCAATGAAAAAACTCAAAACTAATCAAAATCAGACCAAGAAAAGACATACCCCAGCATAAACAACATTCAAAAACAATATAAAATCAATATCAAATCCTTGAATCGACTATTTCACCTTCAATTCATTCAATATAATCCAATTTAATTTGTCAATACCTATTTAAAAAGTCCGACGGATATTTAAAAAACACCGTTGAAAAAAAGAAATTCTTGACACATCAAAAAAAAATTCACAAATTATACCGTCCAAAAAAAAGCTTATCTTAAAATTTATTCAAACCTATAACTTTTCAGTCACAAGATCTAAGATCATATCCAAGCTTTAATCATAAAACAATCAATCAAAATGGCTAAATATGAATGTAACCACCATATGAAACAATTCTTAAATGAATTACCAAAATGTGAACATCATTTACATCTTGAAGGTACATTAGAACCAAATTTATTATTCCCATTAGCTAAAAGAAATAATATTAAATTACCATCAAATTTCCCCAAGACAGTTGAAGAATTAAATGAACGCTATAAACAATTTAAAGATTTACAAGATTTCTTAGATTATTATTATATTGGTTGTAATGTCTTAATTAATGAAGAAGATTTTTTCGATTTAGCTTGGGCTTATTTCACAAAGGCTCATCAAGATGGTACATGGCATTCAGAAACTTTTTTTGATCCTCAATCTCATACTGAACGTGGAATTAAAATCGAAACTGTTGTTAATGGGTTCAAAAGGGCAAGTTTAAAAGCTCAACAAGAATATGGAATGTCAACTAATCTTATCATGTGTTTATTAAGACATTTACCTTCAAATGATGGTTTAAAAACAATTGATAGTGCAACTGAATTTTTGAAAGATGGTTCTATCAAAGCTCTTGGTTTAGATAGTGCAGAAAAACCATTCCCACCTGAATTATTCATTAATTGTTATTCAAAAGTTAAAGAAATTAATCCAGATTTAGAATTAACTGCACATGCAGGAGAAGAAGGTGATTCAAATTATGTTATTACAGCATTAGATGAATTAAAAGTTACAAGAATTGATCATGGTGTTAATTCAATTCAAGATCCAAAATTAATGGAAAGATTAGCTTCTGAAAAAACAATGTTAACAATTTGTCCTTTATCAAATGTTAAATTAAATGTTGTTAAAGATGTTTCTGAAATTCCATTAAATGAATTCTTGGATGCCCAGGTTCCATTTAGTTTAAATTCTGATGATCCTGCATATTTTGGTGGTTATATTTTGGATAATTATATTACTGTTCATACAAGATTTGGTTGGTCTTTAGAAACTTGGGTTAAAGTTGCTAAAAATGGGGTTGAAGGTTCATGGATTTCAAAAGAACGTAAAATTGAGATTAATAATGCGATTGATGAAACTTACAATAAATTTAAACCATTAGTTTGATTAACTTATAATATATTGTTTATATAATGTATAATATCCAGCTTGATCACCTTGTAATAATATCTTATTTCAAATCATCATATTTACCAGCATTTAAATCCTCGAAAAATTCTTTAATAGATTTTGTTAATCTTTTACCAGCTTCAATAATTTCATCATTATCATGAACAGCAGCAATTGTTAATCTTAAGAAATTAGATTTTGGTGTAGTAAATTTAAAATTTAAATCTGTAGTCATTTTATTACCAAAAACAATATCAACACCATTTGTTATAGTTTTATAACGTAATTCATGTAAAACTTTTTCCCAATTTTTTGGATCTGGGAATTTGGATTCCAAGTTAATATAAACAATAATAAACATTCCTGCATCTGGTTCAACAACTTCAAATTCATTATTCTTGAAAGATTCAGAATCATAAAGAGTCTTTAGGAATAAATCTCTTCTTATAGTATAATGTTTTGCAATTTTTTGAGCCCATGTTAACCAACCATCAACACCACCCCAATTGGCCACAATATTATTGAAAACTAATTGTGAAACACCTGAAGGAGCTCTTGTTGATAATCCAGTATATAAATTTAATTTTTCAATGAAAAATTTATTTGCCACAATAAAACCTAATCTTAAACCTGGTGAAAATAATTTTGAAAAAGTTTCTAATCTAACAACTCTTCCTGAAGTATCCAAAGTTAAATATGAAGGTTTTAAATAACTTTTAATATAAGTATCATTATCTAATCCATCATTTTCATAAACATTTGGTGTACCATATTTTGGTAAAGAAATATAACCATACGGATCATCTTCCACTATAATAAAATCATGTTTTTCAGCAATTGAATAAATTTTTTTTCTTAATTCTAAGGATTGACTTAAACCAGTTGGATTTTGACCAGTTGGGATAGTATATAATGCATAAGGTTTTGGTAGATGTTTATAAGGACCCGAGGACCAATTGGTTAATAAATCATCAAGATATTCAGGATCAACACCAGGTTCTTCACCACCATCTTTTTTAGGTCTAATGTTTAATTTAATTGGGATTGGAGTACCACCCCAATTTTGGGCAGTGGAATTGAATGGAGTAAATGTAAATTCTTCAACAAGGATCGTACCACCTTTTTCAACAAATAAATCTGAAATCTTGTGAAGTGAATCACCAGACCCATTTGTAATTATAACATCCCAATCATCATAACCAGGTTTATTAGTTCTTGTGATTAAATCTTTACTAAATTTTCTTAATTGTGGGAATCCATTACCCCAAGAATATTGTAAACCAGTGGCTAAATCAACTTCATCTTCATTATCAGTATAACGATAAGTATGATTTGTATTGTCATCATTAATTTTATGAATTTGTTCTTTAACATTGATATCTTTTATATTTAAATTCTTGGTTTTCTCTTGATAAGATAAATGTTGGAAAGGTTCATTAATTAAATTTAAATGAATAGATTCAATTGGGAAAAATCCTTCATCTGGTGTACCACCACCTAAAGGTAAAGGATTTGGATGTTTAACAACATGATCAGGAGTAGAACCTTCGAAAAACCCAGCTTTGAATTTTCTTTCTTTGGCTCTGTTACTAATAAGATGATTGAATTTAGTTTCTAATGACATTGAATATTGAATTGAATGATGAAATACTGGGAATAACTAGTTGTCTAATTCAAGGAAATGTCCACACTTTATATACTTTTCGAAATTACAATTACAAATCTTCTTAATCTCCACGGCACTCGGTGTACACTTTAAATATACGAATTGATTCAAATCCGAAAAGAATGGAAGCCACAGAAAATGAAATCAATTATACCAGGAATTGAATGGGAATAAAAGAGTAGGAAATGGACCAATCAAATGGGAATATTATGGACTGGTTAAGCTGTCTATGTTCTCATCAAATTGTTCACTCCCTGTTTAAATAATTTCTTTTTTAGTTCTGTTTTGTGCTTATCTTTCGATATCTTCCCATATTCCAATGGCTATAATTCCCAATTAGGAATAACTCCATGTTCCACGAAATCACAGATATAGACAAGGCTCGAAAACATCAATAGATAGGTATATAAAAGTCAATAAACTACAAGGTATTAAAATACTAGTATATATCTATCCATTAATAAATAGGTCTTTCTTATACAATATTAGCATCATCTTCATCTCCATCTTCACCATAATATCCACACCAAAATGATACACAAACTAATCCATAATCATCTTTATCAATTGTAAAATATGGTAATGACTCATCATGATAATTCCCAATATAAACAATAATTAAATGATAACATAATGAAATAATCAATATCAAAATCATTACAACAGTAATAATCATTTCCCAAATATAATCATCATCTGTTAATCCAGTTAATGATCCAACATCAATTAATTGAATTTCAATCATTTGGAAAATATCCAACATTGCAAATCTATAAATTTTAACAATTAATCCCAATATTGATACAACAATACCATTAAAATTTGCTAACCACCAAATTGATTGTAAATTTGAAATTTTTTTGAAAAAAATCCCTAAAATTGATAAATTAATTGATAAAACTGAACATATAATAGCATCTGGTGCAACTAATACATCAAGAAAAATTATAAATGAAACCCATAAAATTAATGGAATTTCCATGGAAATTGCAATCAACCAATTTGGAAATGAAACCCATTCATCAATATAATTAAATTGGAATCGAAATGAATAATATGGTTTTTCAATTAATTTTTGATCAACTTGTGATTCTTCTTCAACATCTGAAATATCAAATAAATCACCAGATTCTTTCTTTTCAAGTGGATAAGACATGATAAAAAACCTTGTAAACCTTTATATAAAACTTCTCTAAAATCTAAAACAATAAACAATAAACGCCCTAAAACAACAACGTAATCCAAATATTAATATCTATAACTTCTTCAACAAATAAATAACCAAATAAACACAAAAGTTTATAACCAATATTGAGATAATTTCAAGCACCTAAAATTAACAATAATAACCAAGATTGATCCTTCTTTTTTGGATGAATTTGATTTGATTGATCTTTAACTCTATAATCTAATGATTTATTATCAATTGGGGTAGTTTTCTCTTTAAATTGATCTGAAACTTCACAAGTGTTATTTAATGAATTTAATGAAGTTGATGAATTTAATGAACTAATTGAAGATCTTCTTGATTGATCATATAATGAATTATACAATAAATTTTGATCAAATTCATCAATAAAATTGGTATTTGAATATAATTTATAATTATTTGATTGTAAATTTGTATAATTATTGTATTTGTGTAACATTTTGGAATATATTATATTATAATGAAATTTGGTTTTGTGTCAATGAATATAGATCAGACCGGATAAATATAAAGCTAAGAAAACAGTTTTTCCGATAACAGAAACTAATATAAGCACAATAAAACAAGAATTCAATTTGAAATGGATCAATGGGAAATTTTGTGTTAATTAAATACAAATTTAAATTATTCAATTGACCAATTTAAAATAACTCAATCGCAATTCAATATTGTAATTCTCCAATAATTGTAATGATAATCTGATACGATCCCCTCTTATTATACTAATCTTTCACAGCCATTTTAAATAATTTCAATTTCGTTTGTGAAAAATATTCTCCTTTTTTGTTTTAATTCGTACTTCTTGTTTTACTATATCGTCGTTTAATTTCAAATTTAAAAATTGTTGGTTTTGGGAAAAATGGCGTTAAACATTGCTTGATTGGGGAAATTCCAAAGGAGGGGAATTTGAAAAGGGAAATTTTAAAGTGAGGGGAGTGATCAAAAGGGGTAATATTTAGTCACGTGCAGCGTCACATGACGTAAAATTATCTTTTATTATGCGGTGTTTCAGCAGATTTTTGAAATTAAATTCTGTTCCTCGTGGCCCAATGGTCACGGCGTCTGGCTACGATTAATTATCAAAGTAGTTACTTCTGAAACCAGAAGATTCCAGGTTCGACTCCTGGCGGGGAAGAATTTTTTTACTCAATTTACCTCCTCGGGGTCCGCAAATATCCGTAATTTGTATACACTTTCCAAAGTAACTACTAATATTTTTATTTGAAAAACTTTGAATTGAAATTTCTATATAAAAATCATTTTGTTTTTTAGGTGTATGTATCTAATAAGAATATCCATTTGATCAACAAATGGTATACCATACTAATAGAGAATGTATAAATTAAAATGGATCTAATAAAGCAACGTCAATTAAACAATAAAAGGATACTTGACAATAAGAATATTTATAAATAAAGATCCAAATCAATTGGATCATTTAAGGGGATTAAAGTTCATTCAATCAAAACTTAAAAAATCATCAGCAAGTTGATCAAAATAATCATCATCATTACCAATAACTTCTATAGATCTTGATTTATCATGATGTTTTTTGAATTTTGTTTCATCACCATCAATTAAATTCCAATTACTTGATTCATTTGATTTCTGATAATTATTTAATTTTTGATCAAAATTAATATATTG
This sequence comes from Hansenula ciferrii, assembly GCF_000313485.1. NCBI lineage: Eukaryota > Fungi > Ascomycota > Saccharomycetes > Phaffomycetales > Wickerhamomycetaceae > Hansenula > Hansenula ciferrii. Next base: position 229,429 of record NW_011887711.1, read on the forward strand.
AAGATTATTTATTGATTTTTTAATTAATTCAATAGTCATATCATCCAAAATTTTATTTATTGATTCACCATCATGAATCATATTTGTTGCCCTTTGTGATTGACTAATTTTATAATTTGATGGTTGTAATAAATTTAATATTAATCCATGAGTTGTTGAAGGTGGTGGTGTTGATGGTTGAGTTATTGTATTACTATTATTAATATCTGAACCTGAATCTGATATTAATGAAGTTATTGAATCTGATCTTGAATTTAATTCACTTATTATAGTATCATTTCTTGAATGATTAATGTCTATAGGTTTCATTTCTTTATCATCTAATATTTGTTCAATTTTTTCACCTAGGGAATTTAATGATTGTTGAGTTTCAATTAAATCTTCATCTTCATCTTCATCTATTTCAATATTATGTTCTTCCACTTCATGATTATCTTCATCATCATCTATAATAACATTTTCATCTTTTTGATCTTGTTCTTGATTTTTCTTCAAATCAATCTCTTTAAAAGATTTTTTCGATTCATTTAAACTATTCTTTCTTGATAATGAATCTTTATTAAATTGAAATATTCTAATATTTGCAGGGAAATCACATGAAACTCCTCTTTTTTCACAACTTTGACATGTTGGTCTTTTACCATCACACTTCTTTCTTAAGATCAAACTTGTTAGTGAGCCAAACCTTTTTTTGACAAGACATAATTACTTACTTTTTTTGCCTGCATTGTAAACAGCCAGTTTGTGTTCTTTCAAATCTTTTTGAATGTTTAGCAATTTTCTTTATATTGTTATTAGCCATCTCTATATTGTCAATTGATCAATTGATTGGGGGTTTATAGACAAGTTTTGTAAAAGGGATATTTATCTATCTAAATAGTTCAAACCGTTTTTTTTTCTTTTTGATATATTCAAGGGATCTCAATTATAAATCAAATCTCATGTGCATACTTTGAAAAAAAGCTGTTGCAAAGGATTTATACAAATTAGTATAAATTTTGAAACCTTAATTTTTTTATCAATTATGACTGATCCAAAATCAAAACGTCTCAAAGACTTTCCGAGCACAAATTATAATGATCTTCATCCTATTGTGAAACTATGGTTCCTTGTATACGATCTTGTACTTTTAAGCCAACAAACATAATAACATGGCCCACAGTTAAAATTACACAATCTTTACCTTTTTGGGTTAAGTTGTGGTTTAAAATCTAATCAAATTACTCATCATGAATCTCCAGGTCGTCTATGCGTAAGCGTAGTAGAAGTAGTAAAAGTACCATAACAACATCTATAGTAGATACTACTAGTCCATGGCTGTAATTGGGTCTCGTATGTATGTTAGAATAAACTGTGTATATGACGCTTTGACGGGTTTGACCAATTGTAATTTGAATTCTGAGTTATTGATACAAACTGTGGTTCTAATGTTGAAGAACACATGATATGTGCTATAGAATTCGGATTTATTCCTAAAGGGGAAAAGACTCCGTAGCGAATTTATAAGGTGCCATAGATAAAAGATAGAGGTACCAAAAAGATCAAAAAGGGAGTAGTATGAACAAGATCTATTATATTGATTAATTAATTAATTGATTAATTTAATGGATTTGTGACTCTGATTGTTTGTTGTGTATTTGAGAGTTTCGGTGATCTTTTTAAGCATCAACACATGTGTGCACAATGAAACAATAGCGAAGAACACCAAACTATGTATAAGAAGATGATAAGTAGTAAATCGAACCCTTACTAAGATCCAGTTTTACAAATAACAATCAATTAATAACCCGGTGACCCATATACTTAACCAGATCATAACTCTGATTGTCAGGTTGGATCAATTCAAAATTCAAACCTCATCGGCCCGGCTAACAATATTGATGCTGCTTAATACTCGTCAAAAATATTAAATAAAATATGATACAATCAAGGCAGTCAATACTGCAATCCTAAACATCACTGTTCTAAATCCTGGATCCTGACACCTTCCTTATCTACTGTAACCAAGACCGATTGTATAGGTATGTACGTATGTACAACGAAAAAAGGCTCATCAACGCCTTTAACGTCGCTTGATAAATTATTGTAAATCGGGAACTTGTCTATGGTATACATGCTGCTTTAATATCCACAATCCCACAATCTTTGGAATAGGATCGTCATGAGAGTGGGAATTTGTATCATGTACGTTGTATCAAGAGCTCATACATGATATTATCTTATTGTTGTGGTTTGATATGAATAATATTATCATGCATGATATTTTGGAATCAATTACAAATCTAGAATTATATCTGAATTTTAATTATAAATATTGATTTGTTTTTAAACCCCACTTATAATGGGTTAAAAATTATCTATGTACAAACTATAAGTCTTAATATGTTAAATGATCTTAAACTGATTTACTTTCTTAACGACCAAGATTTAATAATAAAGAATTTGAAGCAGATTTATCACCACCATTACCACCAGCTTGATTACCAGGTAAATAAGTAATATTACTTGAATTAGCCAAAGTTGTAGCAATATCTTTTGAAGCTTCAATTCTTCTAATTAATAATAACCCATCACCAGCTTTATTTAAAGCTTTTGAAATATAATCCGCGGCTTCAGCTTCACCTTCAGCTCTAATAACAGAAGCTTGTCTTTCTTGTTCAGCTTTATCAACAACGAATTTTGCTCTTTCAGCATCTTGTTGAGCAATTTGTTTTTGTTCAACAGCTTTAGTAAATTCTCTACCAAAAGTTAAATGAGTTATTGAAACATCTTCTAATCTAATATTAAATTCTTTTGCACGTTCACTTAATTCTTGTCTAATTCTTGCACTAACAACTTCTCTTTGAGTGATTAATTCAGCTGCATCAAATTGAGCAACAATAGATTTTAAAACTTCATTACCAATTGAAGGTAATACTCTTTCATCATAATCTAAACCTAAATTTTGATAAATTAAAGGTAAATTCCCAACTTCAGGACGATGTAAAACTCTTAAACTTAATGAAACCATTTGTAAATCTTTAGTACCAGTATTTGAAGCAATAGTTCTTGGTTTTGTTCTAACATCAAATACTATAGCTTTTTGTAACCATGGAATTAAAAAATGTGTACCTTCACCAACAACAGATTGTTGAACACCACTTAATCTATCGAAAATAACAGCACGAGAACCACCTTTAACATCATACATTGAATATTGTGCAGCACTGAATGCTAAACCAGCTGGAATAGCGATTTCTATGAAACAATTGTTAGTATAAATTCTTTAATCAGATCTTAATCATCCCTTTAATTAATTGAATCATGTTCAGCGCATCAATTTCACTCACTTGAAAGATAATCAGCAACTCTTGACATCTTTTAGTCCTTCCTAAATCAAAATTGAATATTATTGATTGATCAAATAAATAATCAAATAATAAACAAATCAATACTTTTCTTTATTATAAGTGGCAATCCCATTCAATTTACCTCCCATAAAAAAACTTGAAAAGTAAATTAAAAATGAATTCGCGGGTTTTGTGATTATGTAATGATTGTGTTTGTGATTATGTAATATTGATTTTTAAATGACTATACGCGCAGAAGGAATTGAGAACTAAACAAAAGAATTCAAAACAATTGATTGCATTGATTGATAATTGTTAACGCGTCTTTCAGAGTGTTTCGGGTTCATTTGAGATAGTTATCAATATTTTTAATCAACGTGTGATTTTTTGGTTGTTTTTCGGTGTTCAATAGGTGTAATTTTGGTTTTAATTGAGATAATAATACAATATGGCTACAAAAAGATTAATGAAAGAATATACAACAATTCAAAAAGAATTACAAAAAGGAACTAGAAATGAATATAATGAACATATATTGTTTTTAGAACCATTAGATAATTTATTTAATTGGAAAAGTATAATAATTGGCCCCAAAAATTCACCATTCTCTAAAGGTCAATGGGAATTAAAAATTTCCATACCACAAGATTATCCCAAATCACCACCAAATATAAAATTCATTACAAAGATATGTCATCCAAATATTTCATTTATCAATGGTGAAATATGTCTAGATATTCTATCAACACAATGGAGTCCAGCATGGTCTATCCTTTCCACACTTATGGCTATAATTTTATTATTACAAGATCCTGAACCAAATAGTCCATTAAATATAGATATTTCAAATTTATTGAAACGGGGGGATTTAAAAGGTTATAATGGATTGATTAAATATTATACTTATAAATATGCAGTATAATACAAATGAGAATTTATGTTAATAAATATTAATTGTTGTGTATATAACCTAGTAACTAAAACCTATAAAACCAAAACCTTGAACCTTTACCGCGTTGATATAGACATAACCGCGCTATCATAACTATTTCATATGATGATATATAATCAATTAAAACAATATATAAGTAGATGATATGACTCCATTTCGACTTCGTCTCAATGTCGTCTCGACTTTTATTTAAAATCTTGATAATATCTATAAGCAGTAATCTTTTTCTTATCATTTTCATTCAATTTAATCAAAATTTTCTTAACTTTATTTGAAATTTTCATATTCCCATCATCACGAGACCAAATTCTAATTTCATTACCAGGAGGACCAGGTTTTTTCCAAGCTTTCATACCATCACCAATAAATTTTGGTACACAATTTAAATCTTGGAATTGTTCTTGATCACAAACCGAGGTATTCCAATATGCTTTATTATTTTTTGGTTCTGATGGTGTTAGAGTTGTTGAAAGGGAATTAAATTTTTTTTGATCTTTTATTGGTGTTAATAATGGTCTAAATTTTTGATAAAATAAATCTTGTGTGATTTTAGAATAATCTAAATGTTGAGTTGTTGCCACATATGGGATATTAAAAGATGTTGGTACTTTTTTTTGGAATGGTTTAGATGATTTATAAGATCTTTTACGTGTTTTTGTTATTATTGGAGATGTTGTTGTTGTGGTGGTTGTGGTGGTGGTGGTTTGTTCAATATTTGAAGTATGATTCAAAGTACTTATAGAAGCTTTCAAATCAGTATCCATAGAAGTGTTTATAGTTTCATTAGTATGATCATTATCTAATTCATTTGATTCTTTAGTTTGAGAAACATCTGGTGAAGTTGATGAAGGGTTTGATGATGATGAACTTGATGAAGAATATCTAATCCATGGGTGTATTATTGATGGTTTGAATGGGGATGTGATGGATCTTTTGGATACTTGAAACATTGTGTATGAGTATGAAAAGATATATATGATATGAATAATTGAATATATGAATACAGATAATAGATCTAAAATATATAAAATATAAATATAAATCTTTGACACCCCTTTGTATTTAAAAGTAATTTAATAGTACGACAACTGTGCGAACCAGTTTTAATACGTATGAAAAGACACCTTTAAATTAGAAAAGAAAGTAAACAGGAATAAAAGAAATAATAAACGATAGATAACTATGAACTAGATGCTAGACTATTATATAAACTATTCAATATATATTATCATTATATCTATTACTATTACTATTACTATTACTATCATCACCATTACTTTTAATATCACTTGCGATCCCGGGAAAGCTATAAAAAGTCATTCTGTGTGTCCTGTACCGCCCATTTTCTTTTGATATGATAAGAATTTTGAAGGGAAAGTGATTCAAATGAGTCAAATGATGAATATTGAATCCATAGAGTCCATAGAGTATAGAGTAGAGTACTAGTATAGTATAGAAGTGCTTGTGTATAAAGTAGCTGTAGTAGTAATAAATATATAGTTCTACCCTCTCTTATTCTTACTCTTACTAACAATCTACAATGCATTCATTCAATTCATTAAATTCATCCACTTACAATCAGTGAATTTTTATCTTTTTGATCAAAATTTAATTTCCACTGTGGGAAAATTAAAAATTAACAAAGGGAGGGTAAATTGTAGTGACATGTGGGTTATGTAAGGGATTATGTAATGATATAGTATTAGATCTAAATTTATATATTAAAGTTATATAGTATATATACCTTTTTAATGGTTAAATAGCTATTGTAGAAGTCAGTGATTATAATGGTATATGTTTTATAGCTGAATTCAAAGTTTGAAATTTTAACATTATCCAAATGTTTTAATTTGAGAGTAAATTTAAAATTATTGAGGTTGATAATTATCTTGAGATTCAAATTTCCAATTTTGAAAAATGGTTAAATCATTTGTTTTAGTATTCTATTATATAGAACAGTACTTAAAATACTATACAGTATAATTAAATAATGAATCATATTTAAAATGACTTCAATATAGAATAAATAAGTATAATTAGCCATGTGATTATGTCAGTGATTAGTCATGAACATATAAAATATTAAAATAATGATATCTATAGTACACTAATACCAAATTTGAGGATATTGCAATAGATAACTAATAATAAAGACGGCTACAATATAGTCTATCATTATTATCTTAGTTCACTTCCATGTTAGCTAATAAAATCAAATGTTAATTTTTATATACTACCATTACATAATCACCGAATAAGCCCATTGAAAAAAAAAGTTAGTGATTTGTATATACGAGTATAATATTAAGAAACATAGACAAAGACAATAACAATAACAATTGAATGGAATAAAAAATTATTCATCATATTTATTACAAGCAGTATTATAAGAGTATCAAATATCATCCAATAAAAAGTAAATCCATCAAAAATCATTCAAAATTAGTCATTCAAAGAAAAATAAAAGAAGAGGCTCAAAAGCCTCAAATCAAAGAAATATTTCAAATTCTTCAATAACTTCAAATTCTCATAAATTAGAATATGAACCTGTACCCCCTTTAGAAATTGAAGAAATTGATCATGATGATCATCAACAACAACAACAAGGTGATGATGATGAAGAAGAATTTGAACATGAATTTTCATTTGATTTACCTATAATACCATTCATATCTCATTCAGAAAAAAGACATAAAGCATTATCTAAACTTTTAAGACTGGGGAATCATAATGATGATGAATTGATTCAAATTTTTATAACAATGGCTACGATTATTGATCCAATGACTCAACCAATGGAATCTGATAATCATATTTTGTCAATAAATTTAATTTCTGATGTTATAATTGGAATTTTTTATAATCAAAAATCAATAATACCAAATTTTGAATTATCCAAAAAATTATTTTTGATTATTGAATCAAGTTTATTCTTTTTAAATTGTAATGATGAAGTTAAATTACGTGGATTAAATAATTCAGATTTAAAAATTGATTGGAGATTAAAATTAAATGAATGGACTCCAAAATATAAAATAAATGATGAAGATTTAAAATTAATTTATTTAATTAATTCAGTGGCAATTTTCATTATATATAAAATTTATTTTTGGGAAAATAATGATTTATGTCTTAACCCATACTTGGGGTTTTTCTTAAAATTATGGAAAATTTTCACAAATATTGTTTTGTTAGGTTTAGAAATTGATAGAAGAATTGAATCAGATTCAAATCCAAATTCAACAACTCCAAATATTGTTAAACAAGTTATAAGAGGTTCAAGTTCAATAAGATACATCTTGGCAACAATTTTAAATGATGATATCCCTAATCGATTTCATGATTTAAATCATGTAAATATTTCAAATTTTATATCACCTTTTGCTCGTGAAAATGGTGTTGGTTCATTACATGCAGATGTTAGATGGTATGTTGGTTCCATGTTAGCTCTGGGTTCAGATTTGAATGAAGTTGTAGAAACTTTAGTTGATTTAGAACCAAATGATCGATATGATGAAGATGTTAGATATATGTTTGATTATGAATATGAAGATTTCCATTATGAAGATATTTTTAATGAAAATGAACAAGAAGAAGAATTTAAAAATGGAGAACCTATAGTTTATGAAGATGAAGATGGTCATTTACATAAAGTTATAAGGAAAAGATGTACTTGTGAATTTTTCCATGATGAAGATGAAGATGAACAAGAAGATGAAACTGAAGATTATAAAAATTTATCACCTGAAGAGATTCAAAAAAGATTAGATATTGATCCTGAAGAATTTAATAAAAATAATGCACCAACTGCAATAAGATCAAATGATGAAATTGAATTTGATGAAATGGGTAGAGATTGGAGAGATATCCCAAGAGGTGGGAATATTTTTTTCAATACAGAAGTTCAATTAGATGAATCAAATTGTTTAACTTGGGATGAATTAATTAAAACATTCACCCAAATGTCTCACGAGACAATAGATGATGAATTATCACAAAAAGTCATATATACAATTGCAAGATCTGTTAAATTAGAATTTGAAAATGATATAAATAAAAGTATAAACGGTGATAATCTTTCCAAATCTAATGAAATAACACCTGATATGATTTATGAAAAATGGAGTTTTGAATGGTTATTTGAACCTATACTAAGATTTAATCCACAGGCTGCTTATTCAATGCTTGATGAAATGTTAATGGCTCATGGATATAGAAGAGTTATTATATGGTTTGTAACTCATTTAACTTTATCATTCCCATTGATTAATTATATTTGTGAATTATTATTAGGTATACGTGGTACTTCTTCTATAGATGAAGAGGGAAAACATATTAGGAAATTTAAATTTAGTAGACAAGGTTTTTTAGAATTATCAGAAATTGAAAAATCAATGCTTTTACATGAATTTTTAAATAATTGTTTAGTTCACCTTTCAAAAGATTTTGGAAAATTTAATGATGAATCAGAAGGATCAGAAGAACAAGATTCTATAAATGCATCAAATTTTGAAAAAAAAACTTTAACTATCAAGATGGTTTGTATTTTAATTTTTAAATTAGATCTTAATAAAATCATTGAATTACAAGATTATAAAATTGAATTAACTACATTATTAATAAATTGGATTGGTTATGTTCCTGAAGCTCGTCAATTATTTTTCATATTAAATAAAAATCATCAACAAGATCATCCTCATGAACAACAAGAAGATGAAGAAGAAGGAAAATTAATTTTAAAACCAACAACTAAAAAACAAAAAAAATTTAATTCAAATTTAAAAATTTTATTAAGTAATGTCCTCAAGAAAATTGCAGATAATAATAAAACTGGGAATTTATTATTTCAACCTTTTTTTGAATTGATTGATAATAATAATGAAGGTGTTGATGATGGTGTAATATCACAAATAGAACCAGAATTAAATTATATTAAAGGTGAAATTAAACCATTGATAAGGAATGAAGAATTAAATCATGCTAAAGTTGAACAAGTTTTAAATCATTGATTATTTGTATTATATTTAAAAGTTTTATTAATGAATGTTATGAAATTAAATAAAGAGTTTTGTAAAGTACGTAATATATCATGTATTTCTTAAGAAAGCAATAAACATTAATGGAGTATACAAGAACTATATTTAAAATCAAATATGAATAAAGTTAATTTATAATTATAACCAGTATAATCATAAAAACGAATAAAGAATGAATAAAAAATCTTAAAGTTCATCATGACTGTGTAAAATCTCTTCTTTCACTAGCTTGTCTAATATCTCTCCATGATTCATCTCTAGCATTAGTAAATTGTGAATAATCTTGATTTGTTGGATTATTATTTGAATTTAAACTATTATTTTGTAATGAAACATCTTCATAATCAGTATCAGGTTTTTCATCAACATAACTATTATTTTGATTTGTTGAAGAATCACCAGGATTTGTTCCATCATATTCAATTGTACCTTGTTGTTTTTGTTTTTCAAAATCATTTTGATCTTCAAAACTTTGATCATTTATTCCTTCATCATCTTGTTTTGCCAATTCCTCTTTTTTAGTCTTTCCAGATTTTTTTGTACCAACAACATTAATTGTAACTTTACGACTATTAAAAGCAATACCAGGATGGAAAATTAATAAAACAAAAGTAGCCAAAGCAATCATCAGGGCATCAAGGAAAAACATATAAATTTCATGAGTAATTAAATAACCAGACCAACCTTGAATCAATTCAATTAATCTATAAACACAACGAATATAAACAAAAAGTACAGATAATGCCACAGCAAATGGGAAAATTTTAAATAATGTTCTTGATCTTAATTTAATATAATCAGGATTTTGATTAAATTTCCCCTGATATTCTAATTCATTGTGTTTTGATCTATTAAAATACTTAATATTCCAAAAAAAAATGTATAAATAATGATGAATAAATAGACATTGACAAGACTTGGAAAGCTAAACCACCAACCATAATATGTGTACCAGTTTCATTATCTTTTTTAGTTTCAGCACTAGCGGCTAAAGCACCACCAATAGCTTGAATAACAAGAGATATAAAATCACAAATCATAAATAAATATGAATATAATATAGGTCTCATCACAGCAAATTTTGGACCATAAACAACAATAAATTTCCCCAATAAAATATAAATACCACCCATTATAAATGCTGGTGCTATTGTTAATGCAATGATTTGTAAAAGGAAATAATCCTCTACGGTAGCATCATCATGAGATAAAAATCTACCTAAAAACCCCATAGTTTCTAATGCTAACCCACAAAACATTGCAACAAAGAACCACCATTGTTTATACCATGAACTAATCAAACTTTGTGATAAAAATAAAATTGCAAATATAACAAGATAAGTTAAATTACCACCAATTGAAGGAATTTCACCATATTGATTTTGTGCATCAAAAATTTGTTTTAGCGTACCTTGATATTCACCAATAGCAGCACTTGCACTTGCCACGGCTTGAGATTGAGTTGCAGTTGCAATTATAGCTTGATTTGATAATAGACCAAACGAGGCTTGCATACTTTGATAAGTAGCTTGAACATCTTTTTGAGTTGTTGTTTGAGTAGCTAATTTAACAGAGTATGAAGATACTTTAGCACCTAATGAAGTGATTAATGGGACATAATTTGTAGTACTTGAAGTCATCTTTGGTAAATTATCATATGACTAACTTGTCCATTTTGTTTTAAATCATGGAATCAAGAGTGTATATATACCTTTCAATCATCATCATCATTTTATTGTCTTGGAATAATCAATTCACTGCCCGAGTAAAACCGCTTGTCTTAATGTATTAATTTACTGCCATGTTTTTTTTTTTGTTGTGGTTTGTTTTTTTTGTACTGTTTATTGCATTTTTTTAGTTGCTGAAATGGCCAAGATTTGAAATTTATTTATGTTGTTTGATTTTAAGCGTGTTATTAAGCGACAAATATGGCTGATGTGTTGATTAAGGGTTTGATCTAAAATTAGGTTACAATGAGTAATTCCCGTTATATCATATTGGACTTGTTTAATTGTTTGTTATTGGTTGAAGTTATATTAGTTATAGATCTAACTTTAACAACCCTGCAGATATAGATCTATTGACGGTTGGACCTTGATTGTTCGATACATATAAACAATATATCCATGATTCTACTATACTAGTATTACTACTATATGATAATTGATATCTATACCAAGCATAACTTTAACTACCAGTATAGTTACACAATAAATTTTCATATCGGACACGGTTATAACTAATTATTATAAGGGTATCCATCGCTTATAATCCACAACCATGTGATCAAACAAACGCATAAACACAACCACAATCACATTGAACCACAACCATCACCAATCTATTCAAAACACCCTTTAAACCCTTTCAAATCCACTCATCATCAATTTAATCATCGCTAAATTATCAAGAAATCACATGAATATAAGAACAATATTAAAAGTGTCACTTCCGTTATCCGTAACTTTAATAATGTTCTTGTATTTCTTATACCCGATTAACACCGTAATATAAAAAGGATTTATTCACGCCTTTTGCAGGAAAAATTGATTTTCAATTTTTAAATTGCGCAAGAAAACAAGAACAAGGGAACTAGATTTGTATAAACAAGTACACTTTTGAAATTATATAAATGTAAAGAGAATCTCATGAAAATGAAATGGAATTGATGTTACACTTGAATTGAATAAAGAATAATCATCAAACGTCACAGTTATTGCTATGAAATTCATGGTTAGCTAGATGTACTGAAAAATTATTTAATGAGGTCGAGAACACATCTATAAAATTTACGCTGAGTGGTATCAAATATTAATTCGCGTAATTAGTGATTCACTTTTTGCGCAAAAGAATGAATCAAGAAATATGAACTAAAATTTCCAAAATAAGCTTTGTGTGTTTAATAAACTTTTGATTTACGTAAAACGTCGACCGTATTTATAGAATTTAACTTTATTTATAAAAGTGATCTTTAAAACTGTGGGTGTTTATTTTAGTCAGATCATTCAATCCAAGTTATTCAGTTATACCTTGGAGCTCATAAAGCTATTAAAACACATAATAGCAATAATCATGTATTACGCTGGTTGAGCAATGTGTACCTTAATTACGTTCCTTGTTACAAGTAAGAATATGGATCATCTCATCAAAATGTGTTTCACTGTGATCAATTTATAAGCGCGACGTACTTCTATAATGGAAAATCATAAAATTTGTATTTTTTTGCGCAATTTTGTGTCGATTACCTATTTGGGAACGGATTTAAATACATGATTAGAAATTATAAAGTAAACAATAGAAAATTTATAGATCTATAGATCTATGGATTTATGAATAATTTGAATTAACTTTTATTATTGATTAAAATCTAGTTATATAAAAACAAAGCTTATAAATGAATTGAAAAACGAATGAATATATAGTATTATATAGTATTATGTTTAATTTGCAACATTAGGTCTTGTATCAACATATCCATTTGATTCTTGAACATTTCCATCTGTAGCTTCATGATAATAATCAGGTTCTTGAACACCCTTTGTTTCATGATCATGAACATCATTTGAATCATCATTACTATAATTTTCATTTTCAAGTTCATCATTTTTATTAAATCTTTCATCACCTTGACTTGAAACAATAGCTTGTTCTTCTTGATCTTTTGATTTATTATAATTTGCAAGACCTTTAACAGGAATTTTTGTATTTCTACCAAATACAAAACCTGGATGGAAAAAAATTAAAATTATAATTGCTAATCCCATCATTAATGCATCTAAAATCATGAAATAAACTTCATGAGTAATTAAAAATCCATCCCAACCTTCTGCTAATTCAACAACTCTATAAATACAACGAACATAAACGAAAATAACAGCTAAAAATACAACAAATGGGAAAATTTGGAAAATTCTCTTGGATCTTAATTCTGCATACTTAGGATTAAATTCTGATTCAAGTTTTAAATGTTCCCTTTTATTGAAAAATTTAATCTTGTAAAAATAATGTAAATAAAGGAAAATATAAATTGACATTGAGAAAACTTGAAAAGCTAAACCTGCAACCATAACATGAGTCCCACTTAAACTTGATTCATTTTCTACAAGGGAAACAGCTGCAATACCACCACCAGCAGCTTGAATAACTAAAGAAACAACATCACAAAATATAAAAATATATGAATAAAGCATAATAGGTTTAACAAGGGCAAATTTTATACCATAAATCATTATAAATTTTGTTAAAAGGATATAAATACCACCCATTATAAAAGCAGGTGCTATGGTTAAACAAATAATTTGAACAAGAAAATAATTTAATATAGTATAATTATCATTTGATAAAGTTCTACCAATATATCCAGCCATTTCTAATCCACAACCACAAAAAAATGCAGTACCAAACCACCATTGTTTAAACCAAAGTCCTAAACCTGAATGAACAACAAAGAAAATACCCATTATTATAGCTAATGCTAAATTACCACCTTTACTTGGTGTCATACCACCATATAAATTATTACTTTCATAAATTTCTTGTAATGTACCTGAAGCTTGAGCAGCTATTGAACTTGCAGATTGAATAACTTGAGATTGGGTAGCTGTTGCTATAATTTCTTGATTTGAATAATAAGCATAAGAAGCTTGTAAACCTGCTAAAGTTTTTGATTCTGGATATACAATATTTTTGGCACTTGCTGTGGCTAGGATTTTTGAAGCTGATGATATTTGTGATGATAAAGTTGTGAAAACTTTATCAAAATTTGTTGTTGAAGTCATTATAGATGTTTGACTTTTATTGTTTAATTGGTTCTCCAGTGATCAAAAGATTTAGAAAAATGATTATACTTGCAATTTCTGGGTCAAATAATCTTTTTATATAAAAGCTAAAAACATTAAAACAATCCCGGTTGTTAACAATTTTATATTTATCCATTCGTTCCATTCGATCCATATTATACATGCAATCGATCGATCGAATTTTAATTTTTTGACCGATTACCACCGTAAAATTACTAATTTAGGAAAGTTTGGCATTAGGGCGTCTTAAACTTTAAATTCTGTTTTTTCGCAAAAAAATTAATCACGGAACTAATGGATACACTTTGATTACATAAGTGCTGAGAAAGCAAAAGAACATATAATAAATTATAAACTTGTTTTTGTTTTTGTTGTTTTGTAAAGAAAAGAACCCATAAGCGCCGACATTAAAAGGACATGAAATAAATGTGATATAAGTATTAATTGTATCACCATTAAAATTAATTGTTGAAAGTGGTATGAAAAGCAGCAATTTCTGAATCAAAAGTGTTGGTTATGATCATAGAACAATATTGTTGTTGATTAAGTTGAAATTAAATTGAATTAGAAGTTGATGAACCAATGAACCAGATGAAGTAAATGAAATAAAAGAATAAATAAATTTTGAAATGATAATTTGATGATGAAATTTATATTGAGGACAATATCTTTTTTGTTAAAATTATCAATATCACCAGCGGTTAAAGATCTGATTTATAATAATGGAATATCTAATCTTCTTTGACTAAGAATTGATCTATGAGATGAATAATAGATTAAAGAGATGAATGCAAAGATGTAAATAATTGTTAAATCCATGATGTGTTGATTGTTATACCAGTTGATGAAGAGGATGGAAATGAAATTGAATTTGAATATAAAATTGAGATTTCAAATTGTTTATATATCTTTAAATTTACCTTTATATCAAAAATTAACCGCTGAGCAATTTGTTTTAACTTTATATAATAAACGGAGTTGAAACTGAAAAGTATAAAGTATAAAACTAATTGCGTGTATTCCGATATTTATATGGTAAATAAGGGAAATTAAATATAATTCTAGATAATATCAAGCACTTAATTAACATGTACATGCACATGTCATGCTTTACTCTAAATGGGGAATATCCATTGAATTAACTAAGATAATTGTCTTTAAACTTTAGTATGTTCTCGTATGTTGTTATCTAGTATATTATGTATACCCTTTTGAAAATCATGATCACTAAAATGATATACAAACCCTTAATAAAGCAATCAGTTTTATACAAATTAAGCGAAAACAAGTAATTAACATGTAAGATTATATTGAAAATCATTGGAGTACTTTGGGTACCAATGGGTACCAATGGGAACTCAAAGTTTTTAGTTTATACATGTTCCAAATGAAATGTACATTCGCTTGTTTAAATTGAGATCTAACTTCTGAAAATCAAAATCGTTTATACAGCTAAGACAGCGTAGCTAAGCTTTAACTCTGTAATACAATCATGTCTTAAACTAGAAGATCGTACTACAATAAGATAATAAGCAACCCTTTTCAAATTATTATTACTGAAAACTAGCTAGCCATAAACTAGCTAGCCATATAAACCCCATACAATATAAAATAAATTTCTAGAATATGTAGGTTTAAACTGACCATGCTAGATTAATATTTTATAATTATGTAAACACATAAATACATACATTTCCATGGGTATTTAGGAAGTGCATAGCTGTTCCAACTTCCGAATCTTCCATATATTAAGGTGTATGTACTAGATCTTTAGATCTATATCTCTATGATTCTATGCAATGGTATATCAACAATCAACTTTGATCAAATTAAAACCTTATAAAGATATGAATCTTGACCAAAATAAAAGGATCCACAAACAATATTCAAATCACCATTCTTCTTAACTTTTAATAAAATTCTTTGCTCTTGTTCTTGTTCAACTTACTACCACTTGTTTGAAATAAAAATTGTTATCGGTAACATCGGCCATTTAATGCATGTTAAAAAAAATAAAAATATGTCAAAATTTAAAGTATGTGCATGCTTAGTAATCTATATAGATATAAGAATTCATACATACATAATTTATTTTATAAAGTTAATCTGGCCAGCCATTTATATATATTAAAATATATTATTATATAGTTTATAAGTTTATTCTTTGATATTGTTTCCCTTTTTGTGTTATTCCTAGTTCCTTATATTCCTTATTCCAAGTATATGTAATATGTTGTGTATGATATTTTATTCTTTTTTCATTAATGTTTATTTAAATTTTGATCTAAATAACTTGATATTGTATTTGTTTTTAAATTATTTTGATCATTATCACTTTTAAAAAAACAATAAGAATCTAATAATTCTTGATAAGATTTTGAATTAATCATTGGTTTATGATTTCTATTTAATTTAAAATTTTGTGCAATTGATGAAGTTTTAGTTGTATTATTATTAGTGTTTATATTATTATTATGGTCATTATTTTCATTATTTTCATTATTAAATGGATCAATTTCATCATTTTTTAAATTTGTTGTTGGTAATATCTGATGATTTGAATGATTCAAACTAAAATAATCTTCATCAACTAAATTCATATTTTTTAAATTTAAATCAGTATTAATTAAAGGTGGTATATCATCATCATCATTAATTTTTAAAACTTTTGGAGTTTCTGGTGATTTAACATTAATTTCATAATTATGGAAATATGAATCATTAATATTATTCATGGTATTATTATTATTAGTTTTATTTGAATAATCATCAAGTGAAAATTTATGATTTTTGGTAAATCTCTTCTTTTTATGTTTTGTTAATTCAATTTCATAATTTTTATAATTATTATTATCCCAAATTTCAACTTCATTTAAATTGATTTGTTTATATCTATATCTAATACAAAAAAACACTTTAATTTTTGATTCAGACATAAATTTAAAATTTATTAATGGTATCTTAAATTTAAACCGATCATAATTTGATCTTTTCAAAACTTTGGGAATTGATTCATTTTCAATATAAAAACTTTCAATTTCAATAACAGTTTTCCAATGATCAAAAGTATACCTAATATGAATTTTTTTTTCAAATGATAAATTCTTAACAGCAATAACACCCAATATACAATCATTTTCTTCATCAATTGAAATTCTTTCCAAAAAGATTGATGATTTTTCAATATGAATTTTTTCATTATATTTAATTTTTTCAAAATTTATTAAATCAAGATCCCAATTTAATAAATAATCATCATCTTCTTCATCAGAATTATAACCTATTGAATCATCATCACTTTCAATACTATCATATTGATAATCATAATTATTTAAATTTCCATAACCATATTCTTTACCAAAATTATTATTAAATACATCTTTTTGACGACCACGACCATGACCATGATGAAACTTATAAGATCTCCCTTTTAAAATAGGTGAAGTATTTGCACTAACAGCAGTTGGTTTATCCTTTTCATTAAAATATCGAACATCAACATCTTGACCAAAATGAACACCTTTTTTATATAATGGAGTAGTTGGCATTGATTTTGAAACATATTCACCATTCATCAAACAATTTAATTTTAAATTTGATTTAACTAATTCACCAGATTTTTTACGAACTAATTTTGGTATTGATGATGTTGAATTTGTCTTATGAAGTGATCCATTGTCTCCTTCTTGATCATTTTCATTATTTATTGAAGAATCTGAATGTCTTTTTTTATGTAGAAAGGAAAGTGATAATGAGTTTTTGTTGTTTAGGTTTATGACACTTGAAGTGGAATTCTTTCTTTGGTCAGACATGGCATCATTGATTGTGTGAACCTTTGATCAGCTAGTATAGTATGTTGTTGATGTTGTTGATTTGGTTCAATTTTGATGGTTTTTGTTTTAGCAATGAAGCGGTAAAATAATAAATTTCTCAGGGATGTTTTTTTATTTTTCACTCCAAAAACCCAACAATGAATAAAAGTTTAAATAAGAGATCTTCAGTGGAATATTGTGATTATTGAGAAACTAATTAATATGTTTAAATGGATTTGTTTTGTTTAGTTTTGTTTTATTTTATTTTGTCTTGTTTTGTTACTCTTTCTATGGACCAGGTTATCCCGTATATTGATAATGTACGCGTTTGATCAGTAACTAGTATATAACCGTTTCAACACTTCCGAGATTTCCTGAGAATGAACTGATTTTAAATACTTTAATTACAAGAAATTCATCATTTTATATAATTATTCTGTGTATTAAATAAACTCATTATTCTAGGATATTCACGGTGTTATTTACTCAATCTGTACCTTTGTGGAGGTTGACATCAATTGTACATTTGTGCATCATCTGATACTTTAAGGCTGCTCTTATGCAGTAAATCAATATACTCAGATACGATGCAATCAATTCAACGGCTATGTGGAACAAGAATAGTAGGCTATGAAAAAAACGTTATACAACTACATTTATGTTATATTATATCATTTCATTAATCCCTATACCGTATATAAAACCCCTGATTATTATTATTATTAATTAAAAAACACAAATTATAGCACATTTCATTAGCAAAACTTGTTAGATATGTATCTAGCAATATTCAAATAGTTATTAACAAGACTTCGTCTTGTAGATGTTTCACATAATATCAAAATTTGTTAAACGGACAAGTCCTGTATCACATCCACTTGCAAAACTTGAATCTCCAATTCCAACACATGTAACTGGACTATTATGACCTGAAAATGTATTCATACATTTCCCAGTTTGTAAATCCCAAATTTTAGTAAATCTATCATGAGCACCACTAACAATTCTAAAATTATCACAACTTATATCCCATATCCCTTCAACATGACCAAATTGTGTACGAATACATTTACCAGTTTTAACATTCCATAATTTTATAGTATTATCTAATGATGCTGTTAATAAATATGTTGGATATTCTCTTGTTGAATCATTATAATCAATTGTTCCAAATTCGGATGCATCTTCACTTAATTCATCTTCACCTTCTTCCTCCTCTTCTTCATCACCTTCATTAATATCTTGACTTAATTCATAATCTTCTGGTAAATTTAATGGTATAACTTTTTGAACTTCTGCAATATGACCTTTAAAAATTTTTAAACATTTATTTGTTTTTAAATCCCACATTCTTATAGTACAATCATCTGAACCACTGAATACGGTTAATGATTTTGAATGAATTTTAACACTATTGACATTATCTAAATGACCTCTTAATGCATAACATGTTCTATTTTCAACATTCCAAATTTTAAGTGTACGATCTGCTGAACCACTAACTATAAATTTTTTATAAAAATCAACACTTAATACTGAATCTGTATGACCTCTATAAGTTGATATACATTCACCAGAATGATAATTCCAAACTTTTATTGTTGAATCAAATGATCCAGTAATTAATTTTTGTTCATCAAATACCAATGATTTAACACCTTTTTGATGAGATTCTAAAGTTTTCAAGCATTCACCTGTATTAATATCCCACATTTTAATTGTTGTATCATATGAACCAGTAAATAAATATTTATGATCATATTTTAAACATAATATACCATCTTTATGACCTTTAAATTCTCTTGTTTTGAAAATTCCTTTTCTCCAATTTCTTTCAACTTTAAATCTTTCAGAATAAACAGTTTTCCAAGGTCTTGTTTTAAATTCAGGTTTACCAGATGATGATGAACCAAATGATCCAGATGATGATCCAGATGAACTTGATGATAATTTACGTCTCTTAGTTTGTTTATTTGTCTCCACTGTGAATTCTCTTGCTCTTTTCATACTTAATAAAGGTAAACCCCAACCACAATTTGGACATTTTCTATCAATATGTTGTTCACACATATGATGCCAAACACGATCATCATCAGCTAATTTTTGCCATTTTTTAGAAACTTGAGCTGCATTACACAATGATGCACAATCTAAATAACAAAGGATTTTAGATGAAATTTCCACTGGTAATGTACTTATAAAATCTATTCTAATTAATGAAGAAATTTCTTGTGATATAAATGATAATTGAGGGAAACAACATTGAGTTAATAAACCTTGTAAGATTAAATTTCTTTGGAAAGAATTTGCACTACCAAAATTTGACCATATAGAATTAATCATATTTTGATCCTTGGAAGGAATTCTTTCTAAATTTAATTGAATTTCATTCATCTTGTTAAAATCTGAAGCTTTATTTGTTTGAACATCAGGATTATGTCTATAACAATATTTATGATAATTATCACTGGGTATTAGTTTGGTATCTTGAACTTTTTCCTGTGGAGTAAGTTGACGAACATTATCATCATCATTACTACTTAATTCTTCTTCAATAATTAATTGTTCTGGTTCAACTGAATTTGCTTTTGAATTACTTTTTGAATTCGCCGCTGTTATCAAAGTTCGATGTTTTGTATCTTTACCATCAAATTTCTGAACATGACAACTTTTCCTTAAATCCATTGTCAAATTATTCACTTTTTGTCACCAATATTATCACCAATACTATGATATCAATGATATTCTATATTATCAGTAGATTATCAAGGGTTATCAATGATTATTATGGCGATTTTAGTTTATATAAATGAAATTAAAACTAATTTTGAATTGTGTGGTTATTTTCATACATTTGTCCTTTTCTTGTAAAATTCAAATTTGTCTGAACGGCACACACGCCACAGCTCAAAATGGCAATTTGGAGACACGTTAAATAGTGACAGACATCGCGAATTTTAAGACAAAAAGCCATTAATAGCAATTGGAAGACAGTGATATTAGACAAAGGTATTGGTTCAATTGACTAGGTTAGGATGTTAAGAGTAGTGTATAACCAGTACAAAGGTTATTGTATACCCAAGGGAAACACAGGTATCCAATCAGAACATAGCCAGGAAACTATATATACAAATGGATTCAATTTCTTTAATTGGGAAGATGATGAATTACAACAATATTCTAAAATAACAAATTATAATGAAGATGAAGAAGAACAAGAAAATGGGGATATGTATACTAATGAATCTAAAAATCATTTGAATCATGAAATGAGTGATTTATTAAAACCTTCAGTATTGAAAAATGAAATTACTGATAAAATTAATGATAAAATTAATGATAAAAAACAATTAAATGGTAAAAAAATTAAAAAACAATATGGTAAGAAAAAAAAGAAACAAAAAGGTAATTCAGATCTTGATGATTTTAATATTCCTTCTGATGTTAATAAAGTTGCTCAATTGAATAAATTACATAAAGAATTGATCCTAAATTTGAAATCTCAATTGGCATCTACAAAAATTAATGATGATGAAAAAATTTTACAATTTTTTGATGTTTCCATATATAAAGAAGAATTAGATAATTTAAAAGATGATGAATGGTTAAATGATAATAATATATCATTTTTATATGAATATTTAGAAAGATATCAATTGAATTCTTTTAATAAATTAATTAAAGATTCAATTATTTTATTACGTCCATCAATGGTTTATCTTTTAGCAAATACCTCTGCACCATTAGAATTAAAAGGTGTTTTACCTCCATTAGAAAATTCAAAATTTATTTTCTTACCAGTTAATGATAATGATGATGTTGAAACTGCATCTGCAGGATCTCATTGGTCTTTAATTGTTATTAGTTTATTAGATCAAACTGCATTTATTTATGATACAATGGAGAGAGCAAATGAAACTGAAGCAATTCAAGTTATTAAAAAATTAATGGAATATTTAGGTTATCAATTAAAAATTAAAATTATTGAAAATACTCCACAACAAATTAATGGTAGTGATTGTGGTATAATGATTTGTCAAATTACAGGATTTTTATTATCAAGATTATTAAATTTAAAATATTTAGAAACAAATTATATTGATTTAAGTTTAGATAAAGTTGATATAAGTGCAATTGATGGTAGAATTTTCCTTATGGGTACATTATTAAATTTAGTTAAACATAAACAAAACTTGGATCAATAGTTATAAACTATACATCTATGTATTATAATGAATTTATGAAATTTGCATTACATATAACATCATCATTAAACGTAGTTTACATTAAAGCACATGATATAACAAAACTAATAAAAATTGACACAAACAACCGTTTACAACTTACAACTTGCAACATAATATCACTTTAAATCACGTTTATATCACAAATAATTAATCTCGCCACAAATTGAGGCTAGTTCAAAGCCCTTTCAAAGTCCGTTCGGGTCAAACCCCTTTGGGACAATAGACCGAACACAGAAAGAGAATTTCTGCCTAAATTCCCATCCGTCTAATTCCCGTCTAGTCACCAGTACTCTGCCTAGAGTTTTCATGAATCTCTGTGTAGACTGTGTAGACTGTGTACCCCCCTCTGCCTAGAACTACTTTAGGCAGAAAGCCTACCCGCGCCAGTGACACCTTATAAATTAGACAAAAGAACCACAGTTTATAAAATTTAAGACATTCGTCATTGATAGGTGAATTAATTATTTGTTATATATCAAATGAGTATATAAATCGATATGATTAGGCGATTGAAGCTAAGGAGTTGATATGATTGGAATGTTTAGTTTATTAACATAAGAACACTTTGGTGTTTATGTGTTTATCTCATTGGAATCTTAAAGGTGAACTAAATCGGTTAAGATTTGTCTTATGAGCACTCAAATTTGTCTCAAGATAAGCGATAAGGAATACCATGACGAATGATCTTTGGATTCTTTGCCACAATTTGTTAATTTATTTACAAGATTATTACAATTTAGCAATGAATTACTAACTAAAAAACTTAGTTTATACATATTACAGAGCTACTTTAGTATAAGAATATGACAGGTCAATAGAGATACGGTGGTTTAGTTTCATATGAAATGACTACTAACTAGGTCTATTCAATTGTGGTAAGATTATCGTCTTATTTTAGTTAGCATTTCAAAGATTGAACTAAAGGTGTACTAACCCCAAGCCTCCACATGATTAACCAGCTCTTATCAAACAGCCAGCTGATAATACACAGTAGTAAGTACACGGCTCAAACTTAGTATGATATACTATGATCTTAATTGTGGTTCTTCTTCTTCTTAATTCGGATCGGAGTGTAATTATATATATCTTATCCTTTATTCTTTTTAACCACCACGGTATCACGGTGAACTAAGACATCCAACCACCACAGTTTATCAATAAATCTTTAATTCATACGTGAGCTTTCTGGGGTGATTTATGATTTTTATGACGCGTATCATTATTATATGTTTAGATGATATTCATAACATGATATAGACTTTAAATAAGCTGCTTCAGAGAGTACAAGTTATTATACAAAGCGCTATTGGATGATGTAATTTAATTTAATCAACTATGTCTTTGTTGTAGTCTTATTAGAGGGAATAGATGATAAAATACTTCATATTTTATCATTAGATCTCATATATATATCTCATATATCAATATTTGGAACTTGCAAATTAGACAACACAGAAGCACGGCGGTTAATGAATAAGTTGATTAGTGTAACAGATAAACTAGCATTATACATTAGTCAAATTGAATTCCACGCTCATGATAATACTTGGCTTGAGTACTCAACATTCAATTATACAGAACGTTTATATGATAATTTAAAATATTATACGCCAAGTTTGATGGCATTATTGATTATCAGTTATATCATGTTGCAACACGTTAAAAGCTCAGGATGATGAATACTAGATTGCACAGCTAGCTGAACCAATGACTGCTCTGGATATCTGATTTTTGATTGGCAGGCAGATATGACTCAAGGATATATATGAATTCCTTAGATACCTTATAACAATTATAGTTTCTTTGGTCATGATCTATTGATGTACTTATGGCTTTAGATATATATGAATAAAGAATCACTGATCACATTTATGGATGAATAGATGCTTGAATAGTGACAATATACATGGGTGTCATATACAAGAGTATAAAGTAATTCATTCATATTCAACAATTATCGTGCTTTGTTGATCCTATGTAACTATATATAAGATTTGTATCTAACCTTGTGAATTGTTCTTAGTAAGAACTATTGAAGCATAGCATTCTAGATGTCGTATAATCCAATATACATACATTTGATCTAATATCACATTGATGATATATTTATTTCTTCATCTTCAGTACTTCAATTAAATTCTTATCTTAATAGTAACATCATGATCTAAATAATCGGATAGTACCCTGGTCCCTCAAATGATCTTGCAGTATCAACACCGAGATTTAATTTAGGTTGTACCTGAAAGAAAAACCGCGCCTTAATTAATCAACAGTTTCGAGTCAAAACATCATGTATTTTAAAATACACGTTTATCTAGATGTGAAGTTCTCTTCATATACATTACTAGATCATTTGAATCATGTCTAAAGTCGCATTGATCACAGGGGCTGCTCAAGGAATTGGTAAAGCCATAGCTACAAGATTAGCAAAAGATGGTTTTAAAATAGCTATAACTGATTTGAAAACAAATTCTTTAAAAGGTGAATCTGTTATTAAAGAAATTGAAAACAAATATAATACAAAGGGTATTTTCATACCAGCAGATTCAAGAATTAAAAAAGATATTCATAATGCAGTAGAAACAACATATAATGAATTAGGTGGTTTCAATGTTATTATAAATAATGCAGGTATTGCAATCTTAGGGAAATTAAATACTTTAACTTCAGAATCATGGGATCAAATGTCATCAACAAATATAAATGGTACATTATATGGTATTCAAATTGCATCAGAAAAATTTCAAAAATTAGGTCAAGTTGGTAAAATTATAAATGCAGGTTCAACAGCAGGTATTGAAGGATATGAAGATTTAGGAGGATATTGTATGACAAAACATGCAATAAGATCAATTACACAAACTTCAGCAAAAGAATTAGCACCATATGGGATAACTGTTAATTCATATTGTCCAGGTATAACAAATACAGAATTATGGAAAAGTATTGATAAAATGACTGGAGATTATTCAGGTAAGTCAAGAGAAGCAATTATTTCTAAAATTACTGAAAAAATTCCACTTGGTAGAACAACTAGTGTTGAAGATGTTTCTGGGGTTGTTAGTTTTTTAGCAAGTGAAGATTCAAATTATCTTACAGGACAGAGTATTATAATTAGTGGTGGATCCGTTGTACGTTGATCATTGAACCGGTGTATAAATTATGTACTATGGGTATGTACTAAACGTTAACTTTCGGATGAACAATCTATATCTAGTAATTAATATTTAGCTCATCGTGTATATAAAATATCTTGGAAGTGCTTAATAATACTCGCGATAGTTTAATTTGAGTCATTTGTAGTATTCAATCCTGAATTATCCGGTGATTTAAAGGTATCCCCACATAGAGTATATGAGCAATGACACAATTATCAGGAGTCCTAGACAATCAACAATCAACTGATCTTATAGTTAAGTGAGAGTTACATGAATCCGATATGGCACCGAGTTTCAATTACCAAGAGTTTATAAGTACAATATCCAAGACTTTGAGTACTTTGATTATGTTTGAACAAGTCTGGCGTTGGAATCCGGACAAGAAAATAATTAATGTGAGCTTATCGTGCAAAGAGATACGTACTAGTATACCCAGAATACTGAGAGATCTGTGCTCTATTGTTGAATGTTCAAGCGCGCCTGAGCTTTGAATATCATATGAACATCATATGGACTTTACGAGATGTTCAGGGTCTAGTCATTTACGATATCAATATTTCAAGGGGCCTTTTAGTAAACAAACAAAATTGAAAAGAACACCAAAAACAAAATAAATTCTGTCAACTTTCCAACTGGGGAAAGTTTAAACTTTAAAGCTGACTGGTGTTCAGGTGCTGTCTTTACCAAGTAGTAATAATTTAATTAAGCGCCGAATAAATCATGAAATTAAAAGTAAACAATTTTAAGAAAGTGGCGATTAATTTTTAGTGAAACGAGTACTTATATGATGGACTTACGGTTGTTCTTACCAAATGAGTAATGGTTATTGGTTGTATCTTGTGGATTATGGGGTAATGATGTTCTTGGTAAATGATTTGGTTTCCAATTGCTTAGCATTTGAATTTTGTTGGTACAATGTTTTTAGTTCATGGTACGTTAATATGGGGTAGTATTATGGTTGTCGCTTTCATGTCTTGGTGAAGAACTAGCTCCACTTTCTAGTTCGAAATTATGATCTTTAACGGTTTGTGATACACGTTGATGTTTATGGTTCTAATCTGTTTATTGAACTATAAAATAACAATCATTTCTCTCTGATTTATATTTTTATGGTGTTCATAATAGATTGAAAACAACTACAACAACTAGCTATTCCCGTATCATGACTGCTCCAAAAATTGCTGTGGATTCTGTTAAACATCCAAAACAATCATTCAGAAAAAAATTCTTTAATTCTGATAATTCACCTCCAGAAATTTTTAATAAAACTTTATACCTTTCAGTTTTTGTATTTGGTGTCTTAGGTTGTGCTCGTGGGTTAGATGAAGGTGGTATTTCAGGTTCTGTTGCTCAAGCTTCTTTTAAAAAACAATTTGGACTTTCTGATGAATCCAAAACTGAACATGAAATTGCTCAATTAAAATCAAATATAACTTCAATGGTTCAATTAGGTTCTATTGGTGGTTCTCTCTTAGCTATGTATTTGGTTGATAAATTTGGTCGTATAAAAACTTTACAAGGTGTTTGTGTTGGTTGGATTGCTTCAGTTGTTATTCAAATTACCGCTTCAAAAGTTGGTCAATTATATGCTGGTAGATTATTAGAAGGTTTAGCTATTGGTCAAACCGTTGTATTAGGTCCAACTTATTTAAGTGAAATTGCTCCAAAAGCTATTAGAGGTCTTTGTACTTGTGTATTTGCAGGTGCTGTTTATATGGGTATTATGTTGTCATATTTTAGTCATTATGCTACTGCGATTCATATGAGTCCTAGTAAAAGATTACAATGGGTTTTACCAACTTCTTTGAAAATTATTATTGCTGGTTTATTATTTATTGGTACTTGGTTTTGTAAAGAATCTCCACGTTGGTTAATGAAAGTTGGTAATATTAATCAAGCTTATAAAAATTTATCAAAAATTAGAAATTTACCAGAAGATCATCCTTATGTTCTAAGTGAAATTTCTGATATTCAAGAACAAATTAATGAAGAAACTGAAGAAACTAAAGATACTTCAATGTTGGGTGCTTTTAAAGAATTATTATTTGTCCCATCTGTTAGATATAGATTATGTTTAGGTCTTGGTGTTCAAATCTTGGGTCAATGGTCAGGTGCAAATGCAATTACAATTTATATGCCAGAATTAACTGCATTAGTTGGTTATTCAGGTACAAGAAAATTATTAATGACTGCTATTTTAGGTGTTGTTAAATTTTCATCAGCTTATCTTTGTGCTTTTTTCATTATTGATTTCCTTGGTAGAAGAAAATCTCTTTATATTGGATTAACAATTCAAACTATAACTACATTATTTTTTGCATTATTTATTGCTATTGTCCCAAAAGTTGCAGATGAAGAATTTGAAATGTCACCTTCTGAAAAACAAGCTGGTGTTGCAGCTTTAGCTATGTTATATTTGAATGGTGTTGGTTGGACTATGGGTTGGAATTCAATTCAATATTTAATTAATTCTGAAATGTTCCCATTAAGAGTTCGTAATATTGGTACTGCAACTATTATGGCTTTCCATTTTGCAAATCAATATGGTAATACAAAAGCTGTTCCATTAATGAATATTGCATTACATCATAAAGGTACATTCTTCTTCTTTTTCGCTGTTTTATTAATGGGTTTATTCTTTTGTTGGTTTTTTGTTCCTGAAATTAGTGGTAGATCAATTGAATCTATGGATAGATTATTTGAACAAAAATGGTATTTAATTGGTAGATATGGTGCTGAATTAGCTCCAGATACTTCAGGTGTTAATCATGTTCGTTTTGTTGAAGATGAATCAGGTAAAGGTGAATTGAAAATTGATGATGATGATAAAAAACATAATGAAGAATTTATTGAAAATGCAAGTTCTGTTGGTAATTTAACAAAATCTCAAACTCAAACTACAACTACTCAAACTAATATCACTTCAAATGATTCAAATTCAACTAATAGTCAATCAAATCTTGAATTGAATAATCTTGATTTAGAAAAAGGTGATGCTGCAGGACGTAATGTTCATTAGATGATCTGGTATCATTATATATCTTATTTATTATAATTGTTATTTATCATCTGGAATGATAGACTTATTGTTTGCTATAGATATTTATTTTATAATATCACGTTCTCTTTTGGTTTACATAAATTCATATACGTAAGGTCTTTAAAACAAAACTCTATGATTATTATTTATAAAAGTTTAAAAAAGCATCAAGCTCTATTTTTTTTATACACGACAATTTGAAATATCAAATAATATAATATCAGAAGCACCTTTTGATTTTAATTTATCCATAATTTCACCTTTTTTACCTTTTTCAATCATTGAAGAAATTGCAACCCAACCTTCATCATCTAATGGAGAAACAGTAGCAGCACGACGACCTGGAGTTAAAGCTAATAAATCACTTAAATTTTCTCTTGGTGCATTATAATTACATAAAATATATTTTTGTGCAGCTAAAACACCTTCAATTCTTGCTTTTATAGTTTGAGATAATTCTGGATGTGATGGAGTTTTAGATTCAATTAAATAAGCTGATGTTGATAAAACAGTTGCAATATCAATTAATCCAGCAGCTCTCATTGTTTCACCACTTTCAACTAAATCAACAATTGCATCAGCAACACCTAATGCACATGAAGCTTCAACACTACCACCAACGTATTTAATTTTGGTTTTTAAAGGTTCACCAGATTTAACACCTTCTAATTTTTCAAAATATTTTCTTGTTAAATTTGTAAATGATGAAACAATAGTTTTACCAATTAATTGTTTTGGTTCTTTATATGGACCATCAACTGGAACTTGAACTTGTAATTTACATTTACCAAATGTTAAATCTAATGCTAATTCAACATCAACTTCACTTTCTTCAACTTGATCAACACCTGTAATACCTAATGAACAACGACCTTCACCAACAAAAGTTGGAATATCTGCAGCAGGTAAGAAAATTAAAGCAATTGGTAAATTTGTTGATAAGGCAATATCTAATCTATTATAACGATGGAATTCAATATCTGAACCTTTTAATAATTGAACAGCTTTTTCATAAAGACGACCCTCTTTGAACTTTTGTTAGTATTTTTATTATTATTATTCATATTGGATTGATTTCTTATCATATATCAATCATGTACATACTCTTTGGGACAGCAAATAATAATCTATCAGATAAATGATTAACTAAATCCATAATGAATGTTTTATATAATAAATAATTAGGTTATGAATCCAAAAGTATATTAGATATACTGAATATATTTTAAATTTGTCACAAAATTATTAGTTTAATACTCATCAACCATGTGTGATTTTTTCCAAATCTTTTCAACTTTCTCGATAACGCGCACTCTGACTCAGAGATTTCGGAAAGACCGATTACCGGCGGAATTTTTAAAAAAAAACTTGATGATGTCATAAATTAGGTAATATTACGAGGGTATCTAAGTCATGTGATTTCGGATTTGGTCGTATTTCCCTTTTGGGACCAGACGCTATTTTTTTTAATAAAGTATATACAGAATTTTTTTTTCAATTTGTTTAAATATATGTTTACTTATCTTTTGATTTATATTGCATAACTTTTGACACATAAATTACTTCAAAAAATGGATACTAAAACACCTGTTACATTAGCTAGAGTTAAAAAAGTTCTTGGTCGTACCGGTTCTCGTGGTGGTGTTACTCAAGTTAGAGTTGAATTTATTGATGATTCTTCAAGAACAATTGTTAGAAATGTTAAAGGTCCAGTTCGTGAAAATGATATTCTTTCATTAATGGAATCTGAACGTGAAGCAAGACGTTTACGTTAAGGATATTATCTTTATTATTGATCTTTAAGTTGTTGGTTTAATTATTGTTTAAGTTATTCACTGTTGTTTGCATATACAAAGCATAGTACGTCTATTGCTTTTGGTTAATTTTGGTTTTAATATATATTGGGGGGAATATTGTTGAAGGTATATGATATATAGAATTTAATTATTATATTGAATATCATGATCAAATCTTTTATAATTTGCACATATAAGTAATGATAATGTAGTACTATGACTACGTCAATTTAAAAGCTAAAAACGTATGAACTTATAATAAGATTAACAGAACTAAATATGAATAAAAAATGCAAAAGTAACAATTTCCCAATTAAAGGACTAATCATCATATAACACATCATCATGAAGAAAATTATAATATATTTATATAATAAAAGTCTGAATTAATATAACATAAATCAAGAGAATCATGTTCAAATTCATAAAACTTCCTTTGACTCATATTATTCTTGTGTCAATACTATCTTTTTGATATAATATCACTCTATAATATAATAGTCTTGTAAACAAAGAAAACACAAAATAAATTGGACAGGGAAAAATAATAAAAATAATAAAAAATCAAAAATGAAAACCATGAAAGAAATATATACGCCATTAAGCCATTTAAAATCAAAAATAATCATAATAAGAAGAGTGTTATATCATTAAAGAAATATGAAACAAATGAAAACAATAAGTTTATGTGTACTTATGATTGAACAGATTCTGTAGTTGAAGAAGATTGATCAATATCTTTATCACCATCAGCATCATGACCCGGTTTATTTTGATTTTCATTTAAATGTTGTTCTTGTTGTTCTTGTTCATCATTTCCTTCATCATTTTTTAATTGTTCTCTTTTCCAAAATTTTAATAATAAATCAGCATATCTTTGTAATTCTTCAATTTGAATCATTAATTTAAAATCAGTTAATAATAAAAATTGTAATTCTAAATGATTTAATTCTTCTAATGGTAATCCACCAACTTTTGCATATCTTGAATTTTTATAAAAAATGTCACTAAAAAATTTTGATGCAACTGTTATACCTGCAATAATCAGTCTATGAATATTATAACTATCCATAACAAACAATTGTTCTTGAGGTTTTGATTGATCTGATATTGATGAAGATGAATCTATGTCATTTGAATTTTGTTGTAAATTTTCTTGATCAAAATCACCTGCATTTGCTCTTTTTGCAATTCTATCAAAATAAACTAATAAAGTTAAAAAAACTTCATTTGTAACAGGACAATATTTTAAAATTCTTGTCAAGTATGCATGTAATGAAATTGCTGGAACATTTCTACCATGGAATGCTAAAACATTTGCAGTAAATTTATTTGATTGATGTAATTGAGATGCTTGATGATAATGATGAGGATGTAATGAATCATTTGCTTCAACAATTTTTTGTAATAATGCACTCAGCATTAATAATAAATCATTTACAGGATGATTTACAATATCTAAATGATTTTCAGGTTTATTTGATAATTTTTGTGAAATTGATCTTGAAAATAATTCTTGTTCTGTTAAATTTGATGTATCATTTTTTGGATTTAAATTTGGTTCTTGTGGTATTGTTGTACTTTCTGTATCAGATCTTGTTATATAAGGTTGTTGTTGTTGATTATGTGTATCATATGGACTTGGTTTTATGAATTCATTATGTGTGATATGTTCAGTATTAACATTAGTTGTTGGTATTGAAGAAGTTGAATATTGAAAATTTGGTAAAGTATTATTATTAAAATGAGTTGGAACAGAATTTGATGCAGATGAATAAGAAGAAGAAACAACACTTGGAGTATTATGATATGGTGTATAAGAATTGATTAATTCTGAAGTTTTAAAATGTTGTGAAGTTGAAGGTTGTTGTATTTCTATATTTGATGAACGATTAGGTACACTTGAGCTGAATTGATGGTTGTTTGGGGTTTGATTATGTGCTTGTTGTGGTGATATTTGTTGTTGATGTGGTATATGTTGTGATTGATCAAAATTCATTGAAGATTTTAAATGAGGATTTCTAAAACTTGAATTTTTTGGATTTGGATAAGGATAATTTGGTGAATTATGACCAGAATGTTGACGTTGAATTTGTTGAGGTTGAGTAGATGATTGATTTGATTGAATTTGATGAATTGAATTTGATGAACCACTTAATTTTGAAGTTAATAAACTTGGACGATTTGTTGATATATTTGAGTTTGAATGTGACACATTACTTGAGCTATTATTACGTAGGAATTGAGGCGTATTATTGATTGATTCACTCATAGATGCGGTTCTATTAGCATTATAATAGCTTGGAGGGTCTGCTCTTGGACTATAATGGCCACTTGGTGATGACGAATTGAAAGGGTTTCTTAAATTGGAAATGTTGTTTGTTATGCTATTGTTATTCAAATTTGGAGTGATTATAGGAACTGAAATTGATTGAGATCCTGTTGAATTCACAGAGGAGGGCAATTGTTGATCTGATGGTGATGCTTTGAATGAACTTGCTGTGTGATAAGATTCTGGCAAGTTGTATGATGTGTTTGAAGATTGTTTACTAATTGGTTCCTGACGAGGGATAACTATAGGTTGACTTGAATCTGTTTCAAGTGCCGACTCTTGATTCTGTGGAAGTGTGTTAGTGAACTTTTCTTTGTTTCTGTGTAGATTCCCTTCTGGGTAGTTCTAATTGTAAGTTTACTCACTTGCATCAGAAAGAACGGGGTGGTATGATGAGCCTGGCTGATTTGAAGCTTCTGTTGTTGATGTTGCAACTCTGATATTTTGATATACATTCAAACGTGTGCAGCGCACCAACTGAGGGTAAATTTCGCGACGGGAGCTCGTGCAGGACCCAGGCAGGAGTGGCCAGTGGGAAGGTGGACGATTAGGCAGATGAACATTGAACACTGGGCAGAAAAACAGACAAGAGTTAGGCAGAGATGAGCTTAGGCTATATGATCGATAAGTTTAACGGGAATTGTATTTACGATTTCTTCTTTCATTTTAACACATTGTGCTTGTGAAGTTGAAATGAAATTGTGTCAATTGCTGTTTTTCACGAGTGATGTGCTGGGATTTTGTAATCGATTTCCCGTTTAAAATTTGAGGTTTCGCTTAGATCTTAGACAGGAAATCTCTTTCTAGGCTCTGTCGCTTTGTCTGGGCTCTGCCTAGGCTCTGCTCACTGTTTAGGCGGCCTCTGTTACCTCTAGGCAGACACTAACAAATCCCATTCGCGAATATGAAAATTAAAATTGATTTTAGTAATAAAGAAGATCTAAATATACTGTTTTATACTATCAACGTTGTTCTTATTACCATCCATATATAATGTCAAGAGCTAGTAAGATAACGTTGGCTTCCACAATAGTAGCCACCACTGCTACCGTGATATGGGTCCACAAAGTCCAAGCTGAAGAGAAAGAAGTGAGTTTAATCTAAATATCTAAATTAAATATGGTATATTAACAGATTTCAAAGGCATTACATCAAGGTCCTATTAAAGATGCTCAAAGACAACAAGAAAAGGCATTGAGAAAGAAGTTATTGGTCAACCAACAAGAACATGAAATACAACAAGAACTACGGAAACAATACGAACAATTACAACCTTTAAGTGGTCAAACGTTCACTGCAGAAGAGAAAAAACCAGAACCTGAACAATCATGAACATATAAATCCATCATTTGTATATATAACCAATGTCCATCACAGATTCAATTGTAAATAGCTAATTAAATATTATGACGTTATTCGTTTATTTACTTTAATTGTACTGATATTCCATCCCCGAGTCACCAGTCAAACGAAGTCAACCATTCTTTGTTGACTTCTCGCACACGATTCTAACTCGGATCTGGGGATTGGGTTTTATGGATCGGATAATTTACTTTGTTTATCGACAATTTTGGGTACATACTCTGAAAACCATCCCCCTTTTTTGAACATATATAAATAACTTATACAATGTCATTTATTCAAACTGCAACTCGTGCTGCAAGATTCCAATCAAGATTATTAACAATGTCTGCTAGAAACTTAACTACTATTACTCCAGTATGTATTTGGATTATGATGATTTAATTGGGTTTCATTTCATCGGTGTTTTGATCATGTTGATTGGAAATGTGTCAAGAGTTTTATAGGATAATTATGTCAAACAATCATCAATTGATCAAATCTATGAAAAACTATGATGAATTTAATTGAATTGAATCGAGTAAAGATTATTAACTAACAATTGATATTAGGTTGCCACTAAAAACGCTCCACCAGCTGCTGCTTCATATTCTCAAGCCATTAAAGCAAACAGTATGTCAATTGAATTACATTGAGTTGAACAAAAATACTAACATTTCAAGACTTCATCTACGTTTCAGGTCAAGTTCCATTAAAACCAGATGGATCAAAAGTTGAAGGTACAATTGCTGATAGAGCTGAACAAGTTATTTCAAATATTAAATCAATTTTAGAAGAAGCTGGTAGTGGTTTAGATAGAACTGTTAAAATTAATGTTTTCTTAACTGATATTAATGACTTTGCTGAATTTAATAAAGTTTATGCTAAACATTTTAATACTCATAAACCTGCAAGATCTTGTGTTGCTGTTAAATCTTTACCTTTAGGTGTTGATGTATGTATATTGAATTATAATGGATTGGGAATTCATTTACTAACTAATTTTAGGTTGAAATTGAAGCTATTGCTGTTGAAAATTAAATATAATTTTTATAAAATTATCATGAGTTTTGTGTTGAATTTGTTTGAATGTAGATTAATTATATATCAATTTGTAACACCAATATCAACATACTGCAAAGGCTAAGGTATTCATTTTATAATGTTACAAATGATCCAATACAATGAATCAAAAGCATGATAAACCCTATAACAAAGAATAGACTTAATCATTAGTCATTTCCCAATTCTTATCTAAAACTAGTCTAAAAGTATCAGTAAATTCAAGTTTAGAGAAACAGAGTAGTAATACTATATTACATATGATCTGAAGAGTATGCCCTAATATACTCAGAGTCACATGGGAATGGATCCGTGCCCTAATGCAGTCACAGTTTTTCAAAGAAGAGTCGCTTTTCCCGGTAAGCACAACACCAGATCCCAGCTTTACTATGTAAACATCCAAACACCCATCTTATTAACCCTTATCACAATTGACAGATTTTTGAAATTTTTTGTACAATTCACTAGTGCGCACTGCGAAGAAAACAAAACGCTGAAAATTCGCGGAAAATACCCAGCATCATCATCGGGTTTGGCAAAGTTTTCAAAAAATCTAATAGGTATCAATAGAAAAACTTTGGAAATTTACATAGTGTATTGAATACCTTCTTAGGACCGTTAAAACATATACAAAAATGGCTCAAAGAGTTACTTACAGAAGAAGAAATCCATGTATGTGATATTCAAAAAGGATAAAGATCTATATATATATATTGTGGGAATTGTTATAAGGGAATTCATTCATGTTTAAATTATTGATGTTTTGACAAAGAAAAATTCAAGAATAAGATATAATAGAGTGATAGAGAACAAAGAGAAGAGAGATATAGATTACAATGAATTGTGGAATGGGAATAATCAAGTTATTTATTAAAGAATAAGGTCAGATACTCGTAGTGTTATAGTATCTTTAATCTACAAATAATTTTTCAATAAAGTTTCATAGATCAATAATATTAAAAGCAAATGTGAATAAGAATATTGCAGTGAATGAAGGATAATGATCAAATAATATACAGCAAGGAATAATAGTCAATCTCAACAGAATCAAGGTCATAATGATTCCCCTTATAAATTCATAACCACTATTGATTTATCTGTTTTTTTTAATAATGGAATAAAATACTAACTAATTAACAATAGACAACACCCGTTCTAACAAAATCAAAGTTGTTAAAACTCCAGGTGGTGTTTTACGTGCTCAACACGTTAAAAAATCTGGTACTAGACCAAAATGTGGTGACTGTGGTACTGCTTTACCAGGTATTTCAGCTTTACGTCCAAGAGAATACGCTCAAGTTTCAAAAACTCACAAAACTGTTTCAAGAGCTTACGGTGGGTCAAGATGTGCTAACTGTGTTAAAGAAAGAGTTGTTAGAGCTTTCTTAATTGAAGAACAAAAAATTGTTAAACGTGTCTTAAAAGAACAATCTGAAAAAGAACAAAAAGCTGAAAAAAAAGCTCAAAAATCAAAAAAATAAATTAACTAAATTATAACTAAGTTGTTTATTTATAAAAATTTAAATTTTGGGTTAATATATAAAAGGTATAAAATTTTTAATATAAATAAAAAGAATTATTTGTTACGTTTTTTAAAAATGAATTTTAGAGTATGAAATTGAAATAACATGGAGAATACAACTGCAATATTGTAACATGATCCCCCTATCTGTTATAATTATTGATCTCCATACTCAGAATTGTAAAACCCTCGCTTAATATTCGAATAATTTTTGCTGCTTAAAATGCTTATTATACTAATCTTTTATACCCATGTTTCGCGAACCATTTAGGCTTAGGAAATTTGGCCTCCTAATAAAATTATGAGGTTGTATATTTGAAACCGATAACGTTAAAACAAGTTTAAATAAGAACAATTTCATCAATTTGAACAGGTTTAACCAAAGCGGATTCTTTGTGTGCTGGTTTGTTATTGGTTTTAGACTGCTCAGGTCATCGTTGTTTCCTAGTTTTAGTGGATCTTTGTTGAAGGTTTGGCAGTGCTGAAGATAGAAAATAGCTGTCATTATCTAGATCATTATAGTAACATTATTTATTGAAGTTCAAGGAAAAGAAATAGGTATTCATTGAGGCGGTTTCCATCAAGATATCCATCCCATTCATTCTCTTGCTTTTGATTTCCATATAATAGAACATAGATCAAAGTCCCGCCTCATTTATCACAAAATCACTTTGATATATACTCTCCTATATTTTCCCAAAATATAAATGCCCTTGTCAGAATTCAATAGTCCATCTCATCATCGACAAGATAGCATCTCTTCATTTGATGAACATTTTGATGACTCTTTGGATGCAGCATTGGCAAATTTAGAAGAAAATCCATTTTTAAATCGTTCAAATCAAAGTTTAAGAAATTCAGAAAGTCAAAATATACCATTACAAAATATGAATGAACAAATTTCAAATCAACATAAAGATTCTATGGATGAATTATTACAAGATGATAATTCTCCACTGATTAATAATGATCATACAAATAATACTTCCAAAAATGGAAATTGGTCAAAAGGGTTTTCAAATTTATTTAAATCATCAAAATCTAAAAATTCTTCATCAGTTAGATTAACTGATAAACATACAGAAAGAGAAATTTATCCAGGAGTACCGAACCAAAAATTCCCTAATAATGCTATTTCAAATGCAAAATATAATCCAATAACGTTCATACCATTAATTCTTTATGAACAATTCAAATTCTTTTTTAATCTTTATTTCTTATTAGTTGCATTATCACAAGCCATTCCTGCATTAAGAATAGGTTATTTATCATCATATGTTGTCCCATTAGCTTTTGTTCTAACAGTTACAATGTCAAAAGAAGCATTGGATGATATACAGAGAAGAAGAAGAGATTCAGAAGCAAATGGTGAATTATATGAAGTTATTGGGAAATCAAAATTAGTACCAAGTAAGAATTTAAATGTTGGTGATTTAATTAAATTATCAAAAGATACAAGAATTCCAGCTGATGCAATTTTATTACAATCAAGTGAAAATTCTGGTGAATCATTTATCAAAACTGATCAATTAGATGGTGAAACTGATTGGAAATTAAGAATTGCATCTCCTTTAACACAAAATTTATCATTAGATGAATTAAATAATATAAATATAGTTGCATCTGCCCCGGAAAAATCAATCCATTCATTTTTAGGGAGAATTTCATATAATGGACAAACAACTGGGTTAACTGTTGATAATACATTATGGGCTAATACCGTGTTAGCTTCAGGTACTGCAATTGGTTGTATTGTATACACTGGTATAGATACTAGACAAGCCATGAATATGACAAAATCCGGTGTTAAAACTGGTTTATTAGAATTAGAAATTAATAGAATTTCTAAAATTTTATGTGTTTGTGTTTTCGTTTTATCATTTGGTCTGGTTTCTGTTCATGGTTTTAAAGGAACTTGGTATGTTGATGTTATGAGATTCTTAATTTTATTTTCCACAATTATTCCAGTTTCTTTAAGAGTTAATTTAGATTTAGCAAAATCAGTTTATGCATATCAAATTGAACATGATCAAGAAATTGAAGAAACTATTGTTAGAACAAGTACAATTCCTGAAGATTTGGGAAGAATTGAATATTTATTATCTGATAAAACTGGTACGTTAACACAAAATGATATGGAATTGAAAAAATTACATTTAGGTACTGTTTCTTATGCTGGTGATACTATGGATATTGTTGCAGATTATGTTGCAGATATTGAAGGTAAACAAACAGTTGCAGCAAATAAAAGAGATTTGGGTACAAGGGTTCGTGATTTAATTTCCACTTTAGCTATTTGTCATAATGTTACACCAACGATTGAAGATGGTGAAATTTCATATCAAGCTGCATCTCCTGATGAAATTGCAATTGTTAAATTTACTGAGCAAGTTGGATTATCATTATTTAAAAGAGATCGTCATAAAATCACTTTAGCTCATGAAGCAACTCATGAAAATTTATCTTATGATATTTTACAAGTTTTCCCATTCAATTCAGATACAAAGAGAATGGGTATAGTTATTCGTGATTTGCAAAAAGATGAATTATGGTTTTTGCAAAAAGGTGCTGATACAGTGATGACTTCAATTGTACAAAGTAATGATTGGTTAGATGAAGAAACAAGTAATATGGCTAGAGAAGGGTTACGTACTTTAGTCATTGGTAGAAAAAAATTAACACCAAAGTTATATGAAACTTTCAAAGAAAAATATTCAGAAGCTTCTTCTTCAATGATTAATAGAGATGCTGAAATGCAAAAAGTTTTATTACAATATTTGGAACATGATTTAGAACTGCTAGGTTTAACAGGTGTTGAAGATAAATTACAAAAAAATGTAAAATCATCAATTGAATTATTAAGAAATGCAGGTATAAAAATCTGGATGCTTACTGGTGATAAAGTTGAAACTGCTCGTTGTGTTTCTGTTAGTGCAAGATTAATTTCAAGAGGTCAATATGTTCATACAGTTACTAAAATGACAAAAGTTGAAGGTGCAATGAATTCACTTGAATATTTAAGAGTTAATAGTAACTCATGTTTATTAATTGATGGTGAATCATTAGGCCTATATATGAAACATTATAGACAAGAATTTTTTGATATCGTGGTTCGCTTACCATGTGTTATTGCATGTCGTTGTACACCACAACAAAAAGCTGATGTTGCATTATTAATCAAAGATATTACTAAAAAAAGAGTTTGTTGTATCGGTGATGGTGGTAATGATGTTAGTATGATTCAAAGTGCAGATGTTGGTGTTGGTATTGTTGGTAAAGAAGGTAAACAAGCTTCATTAGCTGCTGATTTCTCTATAACACAATTTTGCCATTTAACCACTTTGTTATTATGGCATGGCCGTAATAGTTATAAGAGATCTGCTAAATTAGGTCAATTCATTATGCATAGAGGTTTATTAATTTCAGTTGCACAAGCTATTTTTTCAATCACTTCAGCTTATGAACCAATTGCTTTAATTACAGGGTTTTTAATGGTTGGTTATGCAACTTGTTATACTATGATGCCCGTTTTTGCATTGGTTTATGATTATGATGTTACAAAAGAAGTCTGTTTTGTTTTCCCAGAACTTTATCATGAATTAACTTCTGGTAAATCATTAAGTTATGTTACATTCTTTGTTTGGTGTGGAATTTCTTTATTTCAAGGTAGTGTTATTCAATTATTTTCACAATTTTTCACAAGTATAAATGAAATTGATTTCACTAAAATGGTTGCTTTATCATTTACAGGTATGGTTTTAAATGAATTAGCCATGGTTGGTATTGAAGTTCATTCATGGAGTAAAATTATGGTTTTTTCAGAAGTTGCAACATTAGGTTTATTTGTTGGTTCTGTTCCATTCTTATCTGAATATTTTGATCTTGATTTTATGACTAATGGGAAATTCTATTGGCAATTAGTAGTTATACTAAGTGTTTCTATATTCCCAATTTGGTTATCCAAGATCATCTACAAAAAGATCTATCCTCCAAATTATGCCAAAGTTCAAGGTTATTAACAAGTATTAATTATAAATTATTATATTGAATTATTTAAATATTAGTTATGAACAAATATATGACGATCATTAGTGTTTTAAAATATATATACCGTGATAATATGAGTTAGGAATTCAAGGTCTAAAACTTGATTCAGCATCACTATTATCATCATCATCTGATGAATTATTATCTTCCGGAATTTCACCTGGTTTAGTAGAACGACGTTGGAAATCTTTAGCATGTGCATTAACAATGGCTAAACCAACATCACGTAAAACACCTGAATTCAATAAAGTATCTCTTCTTCTTCTCATTGAAGCTGGTGTTGTATCTGGTTGTTCTTGTTGTTGGCCAATACTATCATAACCAACTCTTGATTCAAGATCATCTGATCTTTGTTGATCTGGTTTAACACGTTTAACAACATCATAAGGTAATGAAACTTCTCTTGATGCTCTATAAAGATGTTTATTTGTAACATGTTCATTTTCCATTCTAATTAATAACCAAATAAATCTTCTGAAAACTTCTGCAATTGCAATACAAAAACTTGTAACTGCAGATTGTTGAATTTGTCTACTAAACAATGCATAAAAAATCCATTGGAACCTTAAAATAATATCTGAAACTATAGCAAAATAATAAAACC
Organism: Hansenula ciferrii; assembly: GCF_000313485.1. NCBI lineage: Eukaryota > Fungi > Ascomycota > Saccharomycetes > Phaffomycetales > Wickerhamomycetaceae > Hansenula > Hansenula ciferrii. The sequence goes on from NW_011887711.1 coordinate 270,506, forward strand.
ATTTAGGAAAAGTTAAATCATTTCTTAGTAATTTTTTGTTTTGAAATAAAGACCAATCCATCAATATATCCCAAAATCCACTGAATAATGAATTGATTATAGCAAACAAGATGAACACAGCTCTATTTTGAACAGAACTATCAATTCTATAAATACTTAAAAGCATATAATAAATAATTGTAACACCATATTTGGCCATATTTGCTAAATGAGGAAACCAATCACCAGAATCTGCATAGCGACGAAGACATTGTAAAAATCTCCAAATTGGTGGTAAAGTTGCAAAAAATCCCATTAATTTTGATTTTGAAGATCCACAAGATGGTGAATCTGATCCTTGTAATGCACCACTCCATCCTGTTCCATACATACAAAAGAAAAATGAAATATTACCCATTGTATAAGTTAAACTGCAAAAAATATCACCAAGAGAAAAATCTTTAAATTCAACTGGATAAAATCCTGAAAGTACTAATCTCCACATTGTTATGATTAACCATTTTCTTGATTCTAAAAAAAAAATATTTAATGGCATGAGAAGAACAATTATAACAGAACCTAAAAAGAACCAAGGCCAATCTCTACCTGGTAAACGTTCTGGCCAAAAATCATTAAAGCTAAACCACATGAAAATTGCAAGGAAAAATAAAATTAATGATGGAATAAATGAATATTGTCTAAAATCTAAAGCTGTCTTAGGATTAAATTCAAAAATAAATTTGTAATTAATTTTATATTTTGTCCAAACATAACAATTAATTGCAAATAATGCAGCCATGAAAACAATTAGGAAAAATCCACCCCAAATTTGTAAAACAAATTTCCCCTCTGGCATTTCATGGGTTAAAGTTTTATGTAATCCAAAATATAAGGCATAAATAAGTAAAGGAATTGAAATACCAAATAAGATACCTGATAAAAACATACTTGTATAAAATTGATCTTCTCTTAAATTTGATCTAAGTTTTTCCACTGCAACTTTACGATTCCCATTCTCGAAATATAAACTGAAAAGTTCTTCAACTTTTGGGATCATATTATCTAAAACATCACTTGTACCAAAATAATTTGAATTAACTTTTTCAATATACCAATTTGATAATTCAGAATGAGTTTGTTTATCAAATTTTTTAACTAATTTTCTAAAACCTGTACGATTCAACATTCTATAAGATTTTAAAAGTTCCAAACCTCTATAGTATTCTTGAACTGCACTTTTGATTTGTCTTTTAGCAACATAGTAAGGCACACGGTGCTTATCACGAGGTACATAATCTCTTCTACTATGTTGATCATCATAATAACTATCGTCATCATCTGATTTGACTTTCTTCTTCTTCTTGAATGGAAATTTTGGTAAACTTGGAAGTTCATATTTATTGATTTTCCGTAGTTTACGTTTAGCTTCATCCATTTTCAAATGTAGTAACTCTTCACTATGTTCATGTCCACGTTTATATTTCAAATTTTCCTTTTGTTCTTTCAATTGATATAATTGATCTTGTAATAACAAAAATCTTTCAACGGCTTGTTCTTCCTTTTCTCTATAAAAAACTTCAATTTTTTCAAGTTCACTATCTAACCAATCTATAAACTCTTTTTTACCAGTGCTCATATTACTTTCCAATGGAACAACATTTTCAACTTTTTGATTATCTTCCCTTGAGGATGATTTGGTAGATTTGGTGGTCATAGCCCTTCTCAAAGGAGCACCTTCATCAATATTATTTATTAGTGATTGTCTATTGTACAATGATGGATGTGGGTTAAGTGAAGCTTGACTTTGAGAGCCTCTCTTAGAAGCTAATAAAGGAGTTTGATCATTAGTAACTATACTGTCATTATTGAGAGAATTATATTGATTGTTCTTACTTGAGCTGGGTACTTCTTTAGGATCAATAGCAGCTGGAGGCAGAGCAAAAGATTGGCGATCATCTGATCTTGAATCATCTTTCTTGAAATTTATAGAGAAATCTTGTAATTGTAATGGTGTTTTCCCAGGTAAATTTTTGGCAAATGATAACGGGCTTCCGTTAACTTTCTTTATCCTTTTCTTACCACCCTATCTCGATGTTGTTAGTCTTCATGAGCACAATAATTAATAAATAATCAGTAGTGAACTCACCTTATAATCCAAATACTTGTCTCTCCATTCTGGAACCTGATCATATTGTTAGTCTATGAATTTGAATGTGTCTCAAAGTCCTCAGCGAATTAACATACCAAGTTCTCAGCAAGATATCTTCAACAGCACTGTTAGTAATCTCTTTTATCAATGACTATTCTGTTTCTACTCACTCTGCAAACTTCATGATGTTTTAAATCTATCCCAGTGTGATTCTTCTATAATCTAGTAACCAAACTACCACACACGTGGAATGCCACTAATAAAGCTCACAATAACGCAAAAAGCACCGATCAAAAGCACTAGCGTGTTCACTCTCTAGCCAGTGATCTGATTATCCAAAGCAAAGCAGTTTTCAATCACAGCGGTAGTGTTTAAATCCTCTTTATCTCACCAGAATCTGAAAACCCAAGAATCAATTTCCTGGTAGAAAATATTTTTCTTTAAAAGATCAAAAGATGTCACTTTTTTAGTGTGCTGATAATTTGGATTTTAACGCCATGGAAGCGGGTGCGCGAACCGGGGAATCTTGTGAAAATAAACAATACGAGAAATTGATTTTGATTTCATACTTTGGAAAGGTTTTCAAGATCTTTTGGATCGATTAAAGAGATTCTATAGTATTAGCTTGTGAAGGATGTCAAGAGTCGTTGTTACTGGGCTTGGTACAGTAAGTCCCTTAGGTGTAGGTGTGAAGACGGCATGGGCTGCTCTTTTAGCTGGGAAGAGTGGGATCGTATCAACTGATTCCCTAAATGATGAAAGATATCATAAAATCCCTTCAAAAGTGATTGGGAAAGTTCCATTAGGTGAGACATCAGATGGGAAATGGAATCCTGATACTTATTTTGCCAAAGGTGAAGCAAGAAGATTAGCTCCTTTTGCTCAATATGCTTTAGCTGCTACTCATGAAGCTTTAAACGATGCTAATTGGCATCCAACTGAACTTGAAGATCAATTAAACACTGGTGTTATAGTTGGTTCTGGTATTGGTAGTATATCTGATACTTTTGATAATGCAGTTGCCTTGAGTAATGGTGGTTATAGGAAAGTTCAACCTTTATTTATACCAAAAATGTTACCAAATATGGCTGCTGGTGCTATTTCAATAAAATATGGTTTAAAAGGACCAAATCATGCTCCTTCTACAGCATGTGCAACTGGTAATCATTCTATTGGAGACGCTTATAGATTCATTAAAGATGGTTACGCTAATGTTATTGTTGCTGGTGCTGCAGAAGCACCGATTCATCCTTTAGCATTGTCGGGATTTGCAAGAGCACAATCGGTTGCTACTGATTTTAATGATGATCCAACAAAATCATGTAGACCTTTTGATAAACATCGAAGTGGATTTGTTTTAGGTGAAGGTTCAGGTATCTTAATATTAGAAGAATTAGAACATGCAAAATCAAGAGATGCTAAAATTTATGCAGAAATTGTTGGTTATGGGTTATCTGGTGATGGTTATCATATAACTGCTCCTTCTCCAGATGGATTAGGTGCTAAAAGAGCAATGGAATTGGCAACTAGAGGTATTGATTTGAATAAAATTGGTTACATAAATGCACATGCTACATCTACATTAATCGGTGATAGAATTGAAAACAATGCAATAAGAGAAATTTTCCAAAATAATAAAGATTTATTAGTTTCATCTACAAAAGGTTCACATGGTCATTTATTGGGTGCTGCAGGTGCTTTAGAAGCTATTTTTTCAATTTTAGCTATAAAAGATAGTATCGCTCCACCAACATTAAATCTTGAATCTCCAGGTGGTGCTGAAGGTGATGATATTAATGATTTTACTTTAAATCTTGTTGGTCCAAAACCTCAAAAATCAAATATTGAATATGCTTTATCAAATAGTTTTGGATTTGGTGGTGTTAATACTTCATTATTATTCAAGAAATACGATGCATAAATTGTTATTACACATATAATTATATTTATTAATGAAATGAATTATGAATTTAAAATATCCCTGTACGACGTACAAAACAAAAAAAAACTTATAATTTAATTAAAAAAAAATGTATATATAAATAAAATAAAAAATATTGTTATAATATGGTATGATATAATATTAGATGATTAGAACTGAAAAATTTGTATCAATTATATGATTGTATTGATTTCCTTTATCCATAAATCTAAATGACAAATGGGATAATACTCCATCTAGGAATTTTACCAGTTTCATGTTTAACTTTATAATAATTTCTAGTTTCAATTGATGAAACAGTTAAATTAACAATAACAAAAGCTAAACTAAATAATGATGTTGTTGTACCTAATAATAAATATAATGATGAATAAATTAAAATTTCATCAAAATAATGAGCTGAACAAATATATTGAAATAATCCAAATCTTGGTAAATTATATTTAACAATTTTGGAAAGATGGAAATGATTTAAAAATTGATCTGAAAATGCTGTTAGGAATAAAAACAATGGTGCAAATAATTTGAAATCTAATTCTGGTTCATTCTGAAATTCTGATGAGTTGAAAGATGTATTTAATAATAATGAAATATTAATTGCTGAATAGAAAAATAATCCAACTAAATAATGTGAAATATTCATTTTAGATTCTTTACCATAGTTAAAAATGAATAAACTTTCAGCTAATCTTCTAAATGAATGAACCGCAATTAAGAAAAAACCTAATCTTGAGATTCTTGGTGATATTGAACCATATGAATTTTGGAAAAATTTAACAAATGATTCATCTTTGGTTTCTAAACTATAATGTAATAAACCAAAACTTATAGTTGATAAAGTTAATGAAATAATATAAAAATGATAAAACCATGATTTTGGTGTTTGAATTTTTAAAATTGGTTCAACTAATTTATCATTTTTAATTTCTTCTTGTTGTTTGTTATCTTCAGATTGATCATTAGTTTGTAAAGTTTTACCATATTTTAAAAACCCATTTAATTTAGGATAAAATTTAGCTAAAACAACACTACCAATAGCACCAACGTATAATAATTGTAATAATTGATCAGCTTTTTGAAAATCCATATTGAAAAATTGTGACAAATTAATGAATTCAGTACTTCTTTTGATCTAAAATGAACCAGATCTTTGGAACTATACCATCAGACGAATAAGCACAAGGACTAAATTTTAGATCCAAGATCAGAGTATATATATATATACCTATATATCTTCACTAACCTTGTATATGCTTGTTTAGGCTTGCTTTATGATCAAATTAACAAACAAGTTACCTAAATTGAAACTTTATAGAGAACAAGGCAAATTTCAAGTAAAGATATGCATTAATTAGTTTAATTTTTAATTGTGAGTACAATTGTCGATCATAAGAAAAAAGAAAAACGGTACGCTTTTCGAGAAGCTTAAAATTGTAAATCAAAAAAAAAAATGAAACCCGATATTTGCTACGCTTTACGATCAGATTTAGGGCTAGAAAAAGCAACCTTTGAATTGATTTCAGATAGAATATTATTTTTGTAAGTTATAACATCTATTACATTGTCAAAAAATAGCTTAAAGGTGTTAAAAATTTGAAAAAACAGCAAAAAAAAGAAGTGTGCCATCGCCTGGAATCGAACCTGGGTCTGATCGGCCACAACGATCTGTACTAACCACTATACTACGATGGCTTCTTA